>NC_035449.2:60686068-60986068 GCF_002127325.2 Helianthus annuus | reverse complement strand
AGGAACTATTAATAGTCATTGGATTGTTGATAGTGGAGCATCCAGGCACATGACAGGCGACTTACGGCTTCTATATGATGTGAGAAATATTACAGGAGGCTATGTCGCATTTGCGGGAGACAAAGGCGGATACATCACTGGAGAGGGAAGTATCTCCAATGGTATTGTGTGTTTCGATAAGATCAATTATGTTCGTCAAATTGATCATAATCTTCTCAGTGTGTCGCAAATCTGCGATAAAAAGTTCACCGTGCATTTTGATGATGCCGGTTGTTATGTGCTTAAACCTGGTTTCAAGATTCCTAAAGAATAAATTCTCTTATCGGCTCCAAGAGTTAATGATCTCTATATTCTTGATATGAGCCAAGCGATTACAACATCTGCACAAGTCACTTGCTTTGTCTCAAAAGCCACAGAAAAGGAGTCTATCTCTTGGCATAGAAGAATGGGGCACATTCACTTGAGGAAGATGAACCATTTGGTGAAAAACAATCTTGTGAATGGTGTTCCTGTGACAAGTTTTCATTTACAAGATATCTGTGTTTCGTGCCAGAAAGGGAAGCAAACAAAGAAGTCTCACCCTAAGAAAATCAATACTGTTAGCATGCCTCTCAAACGTCTTCATATGGACCTGTTTGGACCTATGAAACACAAGACAACTTTCGGGGATGCTTACTGTCTGGTGGTTACTGACGATTATTCTAGATTTTCTTGGGTATCTTTTATGGCACACAAGAGTGATACTCCTGGCATCCTCAAAGATCTTCTTACAATGTTGGAGAATCTCTACACGTTGAAAGTTAAGAGGATCAGAAGCGACAATGGAACGGAGTTCAAGAATCATGTGATGGATGAGTTCTGTACTTCAAAGGGCATTCTGCACGAATACAGTTCTCGTTACACTCCACAACAAAACGGCGTCGCTGAGAGGAAGAATCGGACGATAATTGAAACTGCAAGAACAATGCTGGTAGAGTCGGAACTCCCTGTTCAATTCTGGGGGGAGGCTGTGTCGACTGCTTGCTACACATTAAACCGAGTTCTTACAGTTAAGAGACATGGCAAAACTTGTTTCGAACTTCTATTGAAAAGGAAACTGGATCTTTCTTACTTAGAACCGTTTGGCGCTCCATGTACTATGATTGAGCCGGATGGAAAGTTTGGCGCGAAAGCTATTGATGGTTTCTTCCTTGGATATGCAACTCTAAATTTTCGTGTATGGAATCTGGTAACCAAAAGATTGAACTATGGAGTGAAGTAAGGGTTCAAAGGTACTGATGTGCGTGTAGTGTAATATAATTTTAGATATATTTTTAAGCCCTTTTTACACTTTTAGCCAAGTTTTAAATTTATAAAACACGATATTCACTAACACTAAACACACATATGGGCAAGTGCACCCATCGTGGACGTAGTATAGTGTTGGTAAGATACCGAGGTCGTCCAAGGACACAAGAGCTTTTAATACCGGTTTATCCTCAACGTCTAATCAAATCAAAAAGTTAGAAAAATGTTTTAAACTAAGAAAAATAAAAACTAACTAAATGCTGAAAAATAAAATAAAATAAAAACAGATAGACAAGATGAATCACTTGGATCCGACAAATGTATTAGTATAACCTTTGATTATTTTCGCACTTTTGCACTTGTTTAAGAGATTATCTTAGTTATTGTAGTAGGCCCCTTTTTCGGAGGTGACGTTACCCTCAACCCAGTAGTTTGAGTCAGCAAGGATACAATCCTAAAGGGTTGGATTATTGAAAGATAATGAATTAAGTTATTAATGCAAATTATGGTAGGCCCCGCTTTTGGCGGCGACGTTACCCTCGGCTAAGTAGTCTGAGTCAGCAGGGATACAGTCCTAAATAGCCGGGTTATAGTATTAATAGTAGTTAGCTTATGAGGGGGTCAAAGAGTTTGGATCCCCGCCATCCAATACCTATGGGCATTGAAGGAGATCCTACTAAATTTGACCCAGGTCCCAAGCAGGACCTCTAAACGCTGAACAAGGGCAAGACCCTTACCAAACCGTTCCCTTAACCCCCGACCAGGTAGCCAACATACCTCCATATAGACCGTGGAGATATGAATGGTGAAAATCTTTTATTTTATATAGACAGTAAAATAATGCCAAGACACCACGGACAAACGATAAGGAAAGATCACCTTCAACATAAGTAACTAGTTATTAAAGTCATTAATACAAAACCAAATAAAAAGTGCAAAAGATTAAAAATAAAAAGTATTATACTAAACACTTGTCTTCACCAAGTGATGTAAGAGACTTAGGCAAACATGGCCTTGATTGTCAAGAACTCTTACGATCAATCTTGGATCCCGAGACGACTCACACACTCTATGATGGACAATGGATGATGGTGGTGGATGATGGTGTTATGGTGGTGGTGAGTGGTGGATGAAGTGTGAGAGAGGTGGTGTGCCAAGGGATGAGAGAGAATGAAGCCAAGCTCCTCTATTTATAGGCTGAACAGAACGCTGGACACGGCCCCGTGTTCGCTGAACACGGCCCCGTGCCCGTCTGACATTCTCTCTCTTCATTAATTGTAATTGCGAATTACAATTAATGCGCCTGCTGTACTTTCAACACGCCCCCGTGTCCGCTGGGCACGGCCCCGTGGTGAGCAATGGAAGCTTCTACTGGTTTGTCTTTTCTGCTGCTTCCTGGGCACGCCCCCGTGTTCGCTGGACACGGGGCGTGTTCAGGCTCTGTTCTCTTCTCTTTGTCTTGGGAGGTGCCGTTGAGGGTCCGGGCAGTTCACTTTTGTTCCTTTTCTTGTATTTATGGTAGATTTAGTAGTCTTTTTGCTTCTTTTGTGATTTTGAGCTCATTTCATCCTGAAAATACAAAAGGAAGACAAAAACACTCTTTTTCCAACATTAGTACTTAAAAAGGGTTAGTTTTATGCCTTAAATGATGTGTTTTATATGTTGCATTTTACACACATCAAATACCCCCACACTTGAACTTTTGCTTGTCCTCAAGCAAAACTCTTTTAATGTGGCTTACACTCCCAAATGGAATAGGTAGAAGAGAAGTTTTTTAACTTGTCCTAGAGTGTCGGGAATCCAAGGTTTGTATAGGTTCTATTTTTATTTTATTTACAATCTTATTCGTCATGGTTTATTTTGAACTTTTCATAAGATAAACTACTTAATTTGGCATAGCATGCCTTATTAAAATTCCATTTATATACAAGTTCACATACCTCACGGGAGATCACTCAATCACTCGGCCGAAGGTGTATATTTAAGTGAATCGCTCGAGAGCGGCACGGATTTACATTTTCCATATGCTTGCCAAGCGATCAATCCTCCTCCTTTTTAACTTTTTACCTTTGTAAATATCAAGAGGTCTTTTGGGGTGAAGGCTTGGGTTTAAAGGTGGGTGGTTGGTTAGTGGTTAGTAAAAAGGGCGAAAATCGTAACAAGTGTCGGTTTTCGTAAAATACCTTATTTTTGGTGACATTTATTTTTGAAGTATTTCTCCAAACAAGCTTTTTGTAGCTTATGTTTGTTTTTGACTTCAACAAAATTTTTTTTTTTTTTTTTTTTTTTTTTTGATCACGTAAAGGTATGTTTATGAAAAACCGAGTTTGTCACTAAAATAAAGGTGAAAAAATGAAAAAGGTTTTTGATGGGTAGAAAATTGTTTTGGGGGTAATGAAATGAAAGGTTTAGGCTCAAAGGGGTTTTCTAGGGGGATTTTGGGTAGGTAAAAAAAAATGAAAAATAAAGGTTTTGAAAGAAAAATAGTTAGTCCTAATGCCTCCATCATTTACTTACTTGGGTTTAAGTTGGTAAGGACCGGGAATGTATCGTCGTGGCAAGTTCTAGATTTGTAAAAACCGAGCGGCTATTCACACAAGAAACGAAAAATGAGCATTTAATCTAAATATGTATATTTTTATGCTCAATAAAGGCTCAAAACTCACTTTTTGTGGGAATGGGTTTTTAATGTGACCAAGCATATATAATCGAATTTTAGCTAGACTTGTTATACCGTTTCATAATTTTCTTATGTTAGTTCTTTTTATCACGACGCTATCGGTTGTAAGTTTGTAAAAATATAACCCTTTTATAACTTGTTATTCCCAACTTAAACTAAGACAAGTAAATAAAATAAAAAATTGAAAAAGTTTTTGAAAAAAATTTGGGGTGTTTAGCGGTTCCAATAGAGTTTTGTGTAAGGCTTGTTTTAGGATTTTGCAAAATTCCAAGGTTTTAGCATCCCCCCCACACTTAAATTACACATTGTCCTCAATGTGTCCAAAAATAGAGTTTTTGGTTGATTAAAATATGTAAAAGTGTGTTTAAAAACAAAGATTTGTATTACTGGCACTCTGGACACGGCCCCGTGTTGACCGGGCACGGCCCCGTGGTCAAGTGCCAGTAACGAAAATTATAGAATTGAAACAGAAGCCTGGACACGGGGGCGTGTTCGCTGAACACGGCCCGTGTCCAGTTACCTGAACTGGGTGATTTCCTGCAGGGGGCTCAGCACGGGGCCGTGTTGGTTGGGCACGGCCCGTGTGGAGCCTTCTGTTATTGAGATTTTTGTCGGTTTGTTCTGTTCTTCTGCATGGTTCCATTTTTTTTTCGTTCCCTTTTTCATCCATTACCACCATGAGTCCATAAATCATAAAAAACCATCATAACATTGCTACTAGAGAGACATTACATAGCTAATTAAACTAAGGGAAACATAAGGTTATCATAAAAGTTCTACTTATTTAGGAAAATTTCGGGAATAGATTCTCGATGTAGAAACATTCTTCAGCCCATGGCTCCTTGGTTTTCACTCAAAGCCATTCTTCTATTTCCCTTGGGAGATAGAAGGTAGCCTCATTTTCTTCGGGCTCTTGAGGAGGAGCGCTAACCGGGACTCCTTGCACTACTCTTGGTTGAGGTACTTGGTGCAAGGCGTGCCATTCTGCTGGGATGATAACCTCGGGTACCACATTCCACGCCCTGTGTGTTATTACTGGGACCAAAGGCGGGGAAGCAAGAAGGTTTATCCTTTGGTGCAGAAGGTTTACTTCTTGCAGGCAGCCCTCCAAACTTATCGTCAGATGATTAACGCGATCCACCAAAGCTTCTTCTACACTTGTCAATTCGTCCACGGCTTCCCTTAAAGCGTAAACGTAGTTTACTAGGGAATCCTCTGCGGTGGACGATCTCCTTCCATTTCGGTTATTCCTTGAAGATGCTCCGCTGTTCCGGCTGGCCATTTTCTGTGAAACAAGCCGAGGAACTAAATTTTTACAAAACAGTACCTCGAACACGGCCCCGTGCTCAGTGAGCACGGCCCCGTGTTCACTGTCTGCAGGAATTTTTGTCTAATGGTTCTAGGTTTTTAAATTATTTCTATATACTTTTGTCGTGTTATGAGCTTAGATAATTTAAAAACACAGTTATGGAACTAACTTTAGACAAGAATCCATAGCGAAAATTCCTACAAACCTTGCATAGAAGGTTGGAATCATGGGTTTTCAAGCTTCCATGGAGGTAGGGTTTGAAAAAATTTTTTTTTTTTTTGGAAGAAGAGGAAATGAACAAAAGTGGAAAAGATAAGATGGTCCTTAGGAACCTTCTTTTGGTACTTACCTAGGATGGTATATGTGAAGATTCCAGGGATCTCTGCTTGGTGAAGTGGTCAAAAATGAGCAGGATTCAGGCTGCATTTAAAGAAAACGACAGCACACTGAACACGGCCCCGTGTCCGCCGGACACGGCCCCGTGTGCAGAGAAAGTCCTGACACATTTTGTCCGTATTCTGACAGAATCAGCAGAAAATCTTCTGAGCGAACACGGGGTCGTGGTGACCGGACACGGCCCCGTGTCGGAGGACTGTCTCGTGGAGTTTTGTCTTTTCTAAGGCGCTTACTTATATCGGGTGGCTCCTGACTTGTTGGAACAACCCCAAAGTGCCTAAGATACCTTAATTGTCCTATACTAAGGCGAGAACGCAAGAGGTTGTCGGTGAGGGTAATTCCTATTTTCATTCTAGGTGGACAAGTCCAACCCTTTCCCGGGCTCTTGTTAAAGAAGGTGTATGCCGAATCGCTCAGGTCTATGTATGCACCGAACGAGGTCGATGGGGAGTCCTTCACGGCACAATCGGCACAGGGACGACTATCGTCCACGTCTTGTCTAGGAAGAAAGGTATTTTCGGGAGCAACGAGGTTGTCAGAATGCGGTTCCAACATTTCCTCATGGTCATCGTCTTGGGATGGATCTAAGAAATCCTTCCTAAGTTCTTTTGACCAATTTAGAAGTAGTTCTTCTAGTTGAAATAGCTCGTCAAGGAGCATATCTCCTAGAATATCCGGTTGGGCGCATTCGAGGGAGAAATAGTGTTTATTTTTACTTTCGCCCCTCTTAAGGCTACAAGGAATTGGTGGGTCTATATAGTGTGGCCTATAAGTGAGGAAGAAACATTTTAATTCCTCATGTTCGCCTCCACATATTTGACACCACAAACCATAAGAGTGCCGAAAGTAAAAAGAATCACTATTACTCATGTTTGTATCAGAAGTTACCAACCGCCGGGATCAAACGGTTCTGTTTTCAGCAACTGAATCTTGGGCACGGGGGCGTGTTGAGTGGACACGGCCCCGTGTTCAGCCTACTGTCTGATATAAAACAGGATTGCCAGTTCCAATGATTGGGCACGGGGGCGTGTTCAGCGGGCACGGCCCCGTGCTGAGCTCTGCAGAAGCTGAAAAATCTAACAAAAATCCTAAAAATTAAAGAAAAATAAAAAGATGATTAGGCCGTTGATTCCTAACTTTCTTAAAATCCTTGTGTCCCCGGCAACGGCGCCAAAAACTTGATGTGCGTGTAGTGTAATATAATTTTAGATATATTTTTAAGCCCTTTTTACACTTTTAGCCAAGTTTTAAATTTATAAAACACGATATTCACTAACACTAAACACACATATGGGCAAGTGCACCCATCGTGGACGTAGTATAGTGTTGGTAAGATACCGAGGTCGTCCAAGGACACAAGAGCTTTTAATACCGGTTTATCCTCAACGTCTAATCAAATCAAAAAGTTAGAAAAATGTTTTAAACTAAGAAAAATAAAAACTAACTAAATGCTGAAAAATAAAATAAAATAAAAACAGATAGACAAGATGAATCACTTGGATCCGACAAATGTATTAGTATAACCTTTGATTATTTTCGCACTTTTGCACTTGTTTAAGAGATTATCTTAGTTATTGTAGTAGGCCCCTTTTTCGGAGGTGACGTTACCCTCAACCCAGTAGTTTGAGTCAGCAAGGATACAATCCTAAAGGGTTGGATTATTGAAAGATAATGAATTAAGTTATTAATGCAAATTATGGTAGGCCCCGCTTTTGGCGGCGACGTTACCCTCGGCTAAGTAGTCTGAGTCAGCAGGGATACAGTCCTAAATAGCCGGGTTATAGTATTAATAGTAGTTAGCTTATGAGGGGGTCAAAGAGTTTGGATCCCCGCCATCCAATACCTATGGGCATTGAAGGAGATCCTACTAAATTTGACCCAGGTCCCAAGCAGGACCTCTAAACGCTGAACAAGGGCAAGACCCTTACCAAACCGTTCCCTTAACCCCCGACCAGGTAGCCAACATACCTCCATATAGACCGTGGAGATATGAATGGTGAAAATCTTTTATTTTATATAGACAGTAAAATAATGCCAAGACACCACGGACAAACGATAAGGAAAGATCACCTTCAACATAAGTAACTAGTTATTAAAGTCATTAATACAAAACCAAATAAAAAGTGCAAAAGATTAAAAATAAAAAGTATTATACTAAACACTTGTCTTCACCAAGTGATGTAAGAGACTTAGGCAAACATGGCCTTGATTGTCAAGAACTCTTACGATCAATCTTGGATCCCGAGACGACTCACACACTCTATGATGGACAATGGATGATGGTGGTGGATGATGGTGTTATGGTGGTGGTGAGTGGTGGATGAAGTGTGAGAGAGGTGGTGTGCCAAGGGATGAGAGAGAATGAAGCCAAGCTCCTCTATTTATAGGCTGAACAGAACGCTGGACACGGCCCCGTGTTCGCTGAACACGGCCCCGTGCCCGTCTGACATTCTCTCTCTTCATTAATTGTAATTGCGAATTACAATTAATGCGCCTGCTGTACTTTCAACACGCCCCCGTGTCCGCTGGGCACGGCCCCGTGGTGAGCAATGGAAGCTTCTACTGGTTTGTCTTTTCTGCTGCTTCCTGGGCACGCCCCCGTGTTCGCTGGACACGGGGCGTGTTCAGGCTCTGTTCTCTTCTCTTTGTCTTGGGAGGTGCCGTTGAGGGTCCGGGCAGTTCACTTTTGTTCCTTTTCTTGTATTTATGGTAGATTTAGTAGTCTTTTTGCTTCTTTTGTGATTTTGAGCTCATTTCATCCTGAAAATACAAAAGGAAGACAAAAACACTCTTTTTCCAACATTAGTACTTAAAAAGGGTTAGTTTTATGCCTTAAATGATGTGTTTTATATGTTGCATTTTACACACATCAGTACACAAGTCCTGTTAGGGCTCCGGGTGATCCTTAGATGTTCGATTACGATGGACTGTTTGACTCCTTTAATCTGCCAACCTTTGATGAAGAATCTGCGGCTGCTAGAATGTTATTTGACAGTGACAATGCTGCTGACTCGCCATTGGTTAGACCTGTTATCGTTAACCCTCAAGGTTCTTTTCGGTTAACAATACGGTACAAAATGAGGTATTTGAAGATGCTACTGATTACAATGAGTCATCGAAAGATGATGAATATCATGATGCCGCAGAAGGATCTTCTGCTCCAGTTGCTCCTGTTCAGGGTGCTTCTTTGGAAACTCCTCTTGTGCAGAATGTAGATACTGCTGAAGGAAATGCATCCACTTCTACACATCTTCCAGGTGTGGAATTGGTTGTTGATCTTAATCTTAACAATTTGGGTATCAATGCTCGTGTCCCTGAAAATCCTGAAATGAGGATTCATGATACCCATCCCCAGCAGAATATTATAGGAGATGTCCATCGCGGTGTGCAGACGCGTAATCAGCTGAGAAATAACCAGAATGCTGGTTTATATTCAGCCATCAGAGAATCTGGTCTTCAGAACGATTGGTCCTTCGCGTGTTACGTGTCACAAGAAGAACCTCTTGGAAAGAAGCCTTAAAAGATAATGCTTGGGTTGAAGCCATGCAGGACGTACTGCATCAAAAGCTTGGTGTTTGGAAGCTTGTTGAAAGGGCGGAGAATTACAAGAAAATTGGCACTCGCTGGGTTTTTAAATGCAAGAAGGACGATCGTGGAGTAGTTATTCGTAACAAGGCAAGACTGGTGGTTCAAGGTTTTCGCCAGATTGAGGGGATTGACTACAATGAAGTTTATGCACCAGTTGCACGTCTGGAAGCTATTAGGATCTTTCTTGCTTATGCTTCTTTTAAAGGATTCAAAGTCTACCAGATGGATGTCAAAAGTGCTTTTCTTCATGGGATAGTTCAAGAAGAGGTGTACGTCGAACAACCTCCAGGTTTTGAAGATCCAATTCACCCCGATCGGGTCTGGTTGCTCAACAAAGCTCTTTATGGTTTACATCAAGCACCTAGAGCTTGGTACGCAACCTTATCCAACTATCTTCTGGAAAATGGATTTCGACGAGGTCTTATCGATTGCACTCTCTTTATCAAGGAACAAGATGGAGATCTTCTGTTGGTACAGGTATACGTTGATGATATCATATTTGGTTCTACTAATGATTCTTTGTGCAGGCAATTCGAACGTATTATGCAGGAAAAGTTCGAGATGAGCGCTATGGGGGAGATGACTTTCTTTTTGGGCCTACAAGTTCAACAAACCGAGTCTGGGATATTCATCCATCAGACTAAATATGTTGGTGACATCTTGAGCTGGTTCCAGATGTCAGATGCAACGCCCATTGGTACCCCACTTCCGCAGAATCACGGGATTACTCCGGATTTGAAGGGTGAAAGCATCAACTCTTCATACTATCGCGCCATGATCAGATCTCTCATGTATCTCACTGCTTCGAGGCCTGACATCATGTATCCAACGTGCCTGCTTGCAAGATATCACGCCAATCCGAAGGCCTCTCATCTGTCAGCTGTTAAAAGGATTTTTCGCTATTTGAAGGGATGCCCAGGCACCGGTCTTTGGTACCCTAGGGATGATAGCTTTGACTTGACTGCATACAGTGATTCTGATTTCGGTGGTTGCAAAATTGATGGCAAATCAACAACAGCAGGATGTCAATTCTTAGGAAATCGCCTAGTTACGTGGCAGTGCAAGAAGCAAACGTGTGTTGCTACATCAACTTGTGAAGCAGAATACATTGCTGCCTCCAGTTGTTGCTCCCAAGTCTTGTGGATACAACAACAAATGCGCGACTACGATTTTGAATTCCTATCTACTCCTATTTTTGTTGATAACAATGCTGCCTTACAGATCACTAGAAATCCTGTGCAGCATTCCAAGACCAAACACATCGAAATTAAATATCACTTCATACGTGATTGTTTTGACAAAAGATTAATCGATGTCGTTCATATCCCCACCGATCACCAACGTGCCGACTTGTTTACAAAAGCTTTTGATAAATCACGGTTTGATTATCTACTTTTGGTCAATGGCATTAAGGTGATACCCGAGTAAACCTCTTTGGCTAATCGTTTTTGTAAATATTTTCTTTCAAAACTCTAAAAATACAAAAAGATTTTCATTTTCGTAACCTTTTAGCATTTTAGGGGGAGAAAATTTCAAGAAAATACAAAAACATTTGAAAAACTCAAAAAAAAAAAAAAACCAAAAAAAAATGTGTCTTTATGTTCTGTCTTTTCGTTTGAAAAATTCAAAAATTAAAAAAAAAATTCAAAAATTCAAAAATTCAAAAAAAAAATTAGAAAACCCAAAAATGAGTTTCTTGGAAAAAGGAGATGATGATATTCACTGGTGTGGTCGGTCAACATGGTCAAAAAAAAACAAAAAAAATGTTAAACAAATGATAAGTATCTCTACTAACGATGTATCGGTAGGCTCACAATCAAACTAAAATGTGCAGGATGATACAAACCTAACAGACTTCAAGTCAGGTGGGAAGGGGTCATTGGCATATGGTCTTGGCACCGAAATTTCGTTTGATAGATTGCCGAGGTTCTGAGATTTTCGGTCTTTATGCTGCTTATCATCTGGGTATCATGGTTGTGTCTTTTACCGAAAAATAACGGAGACGCAAGTCTAGATCTTCCATGATACCATACATATGTGTACATATTGCATTCGACCTCAATAAGTGATAAACAATCACATGTCCAAACAAATAAGTGATAAAATATCACATTTATCCGGGAGTCAAGTTCGTCTCTCTGCTGTACGAAAGTACTGACCTGTTCACGGACTTGCTCCTGTGCCCTCATGCATCGAAAATCAAGTTCCTCATCAATAAGTGATTCTATCACATAGGGCTTTGTTTTCAAATCAAAATAAGTGAGTATCTCACATCTCTATACGGTCAAACAGATGATAATCGGTATACTCACCGGTAAGATGAATTCTCGTGCATACCTTGATATGGGAATGTGCCGTGAAGTGGATTCACATCGACTTGTAAGTATAATCCTTACCGTAAAGCGTATCTCCTAATTGTGATTACGTTTGATAAGCTTGAGTTTATGTGGACAACAATACCGATAATCGAGGTAGTATACTTATCAAGCACTTTGAACAGAAATCAAAATCATGTTGACTAAGACCGTAAGCTGGTATGATTCCTTATCCTTGAAACTCGCAAAAATTGCACTTGTACAGTTGTTTATCTCTTTCAATTGCATTTCGTTTAGTTTTCCGCGCTTTAAAATTGTTTTTAGTGTAGTGTGTAAGTTCGTTTTTGATTAAGCCAAAGTTGTTACTTGGTGTTTATGCCGGAAGCCTGAAACCTACTTCATAAAACGTTCTTGCATTTGAAAACTCAAACAAAATGGCAAAATGGTAAATTGTTCAAAACCTGTTCAGTGTACAAAATTGTCATGTCTTGGTACTTTTGAAAATGATGTCGACGAATCAAAGCATGGTCGACGAAACAGATCCTTATCGACGAAACAAAGAATGGTCAAAGTCAAGGTTTCATTTTGGTCAACCTTGGTCAAACCTGTTTGGAGTTCGACGAAACAGGCCGTTTCGTCGAGGATATGGCGAAACAGAATGGCCCATGTGTGTTTCGTCATGGGCTAAGCATACAGGCCCAAGTCCAGCCCAGGTTTCTGTTTCGTGGAAGCCCACAACTCAGTTTCGTCGAGATGTCTGTTTCGCCGAAGGTGAGTCGGTGTATAAAGGGTCCCAGTGGGTCAGAGGTGGTTACTTTTTTCAAACATCACCTGTTCATCTTCTCCAAACACACCCAACACCCATACTTTCGGTCATCCCTATATCACCTAAAATCATCATTTCAACTCGAAATCTTGCAAATTTCAAAGGTACAAAAATGTTCATGTTCATGTTTTTCACATATTGCACTGTCGGTTTTTGTCGAAAACCCTCGGAGACCCTTAGAGACCTTGTTTTCCTTGATATTCTATGTTTTTGATGTTGAACTTGTCGTAGTTTCTACCTATATCAGTTATATCTAGGGTTTATGTATGTTTGTTTTGCCTTGATTTGAGTTTGGTTAGGTAACTAAAACAGGGGATTGTGGATTGTTGTGGGTTTTGACTTTTAAATGGGTTTTTAACCGAAAACAGTATCTTCATCAGTCCTTGGGTATGATTCCTATTTGGTTTGGGTTATTCAAAGCACTGATCTTGATTTATGATGATCTGCAATCCGTTTAAACCTCATACGGCGAAACGCCCAATTTGCAAAACCCTAACCACGGCGAAACAGGCAAACGGCGAAACGGAAAAGTCAACGAAACAAATCTGTATCGTCGTGTGACTGGTCAACGAAACAGATTGAGTCCGTTTCGTCGAAGACATGATCGACGAAACGCAATGGTCAACGAAACAGAACTGGTCAACTGTCAAATTATGTTTCGTCGAACCTACTTCTGTTTCGTCGAAGACCTTCTGTTTCGTCGTCCATGCCTTAGTAAAATTCTGTGTGTGGTGCTTGTTCACAGAAGGTGTATATGTGTGTGCTTAATGTCCATTTGATGTTCAAACATGATTGCATATAAGTCTAATACACTTATTATGACATAGTAACTTATTGTGGATGTTTATCATATATAGATGGCACCGAAAGAAGGCAAACGAAAACTCGCGACAAAGAAGGAGAACAAGACGGAAGAGGAGATAATGTCTGAGAAACGCCATAATCAAATCGCCTATTTGGATCCGGAAGAAAAACTTGCTGAATTGAAAGATATCACGAAGTGGATCAGGGAGTCGCGGATAAATTATGCTGTCACTTTCTCGAGCCGGTTTACAAGTCACTTATCAAGGCGTTCTGGGATTCCGAAAGCGTTGTGCAAGTGGATGGAAAGGACACTATCAGAGGACGTGTGAACAATGTGGATGTGATCGTATCTCCGTATATTCTGAACGAAGTGCTACAACTATAAGACCATCCAAACGCTCCTGATTCTATTCCAATTATGTGTACGCGACGCTGCTTGTTACACATAAAATGTACCGGAGACATCTTCAGCACTCAAATCAACAAGGGTGATCTGCCGTTACGTTACAAGTTCTTGGTACACGTTCTCATTCAGTGCCTTAGCAATAGACGTGCCGGATATGACATGGCTGGCAACGATCTAGTTGGTTTTATGGTGGCTTTGGTGCTGAACAAACCGTTTAGCATTTCAAGGTACATCTTCCGCAACATGAAAGAAAACATGACGAGAACTGGGAGTAGGATAACCGGGAACAAGTTCTGGATGTATCCACGGTTTCTTCAAATGGTTATGAATATTCAACATCCGGGTCTTCCTAAAGCCGACAACGATGTTCTGAAGATTGAGGCGATGAACTTCAACTCGTTAAGGATTATTAAGAATCTTGCGCACAAAAGATCAAAGAAAGTGATCCTCCAAGAAAGTTGTTCGGTGCACTAGGAAACACTGCCTATGTTGCTCCTGAAGAAAACAAATGGCGTCACGATGATAGTGAATCAGATGATGAAGAGCCGGAGTCGAAAAGGAGAATGAATGAAAAGTTTGGTCCAGATCCGATTGATTCGGATAGTTCGGGGAGTGATAGTGATAATGAAGGTGGAGATGGTGGTGATACAGGTGCCGTTGGTGCATCTAGTGTTGGAACTACTGGTGGTACATCAGCGGGTGGTACATCAGCAGGTGGAGTGTCAGCGGGTGATACATCAGCCGGTGGTGATGACGAGGCTGAATCTGATTCTGATGATGATTATCTGATCAAACCTGGATACGAGATGTATCTAGATGAACGTGGTGTAAAGAGATTCAGGAAGATTCGACAAGAAGATGATCCGGAATACGTTCCTTCTGATTCTGAAGTGGAACGTCTAAGGAAAAGAAAAGCAGAAAAATCTGCAGAACATCAGAAAAAGAAGAAAGCTCGAAGATATTTGAGTACCTCTACCCGGGAATCTGTTCCACAAGCACCAATTCAAGAACCACCGGTAGTATCTTTAGCTCCTGAAACTCAAACTGTATCTCCTCAGGCTATTCCACAAAGATCCATGGCTGAAGCAATCAGAGCAACAACTTCTCAGCCGAGTGGTGAACGTCAGAGGATCTTCTTGGAAATGACTCAAGAAGAAAAGAATAACTTTCTATTCTCTCATCTTGAAGCAGCAGCGGATCGTATTCAAAGGCAAACAGACTTCATCAGGATCATGAAAAACGATCAAATCACTCATCAGGTGGACATTTATAGGTTGAAGTCCACGGTTGGCGAACAACAAGCTGTAATACAACGCCAACAAGCTGAGATTGATCAACTTAAAGCCGAAAACGTCTGTTTAAGAGCTGCAGACGAGGAAAGACAAAGAAGTAGTTCTGTACTTCAAAAGCTGGCGGAAGATCTGAGAAGTAGATGCGATGTCATGAAAGAGTGGTACGACTCGCGAAATACCACAATACTTGAAGGGGCTAAGAAGTTAAACACTGGCTACGAGTTTCTACGATCTCGGGTTGCTACACTGTGGGAGGATAGATGTAAGCAGCAAGAAATACTGAAGAAAAGGGATGATGATCCCGAGGATCAAGGTAATCCTGACCCCTCTGCTACATCACAGCAACCGACAGCAGCTACATCTTCCGCAATTATTGTTGCTCAGCCACAAACAGTTGAATCTACACAAGGAACTTCTTCTGGAGCAGCTGAAGAAGTACAGCAAATTGAAGGTACATCTCATATTCCTAGCAGTGCTGATCTCGCATTGCAGGTTATTCATCCATTCACCGGTGAATTGCTTGAGGAAGGAGAAATTGTTGAAGATCTCTCACAGCAGCAACTGTTGAAGAATCTTCAAATGCTGAAAACATCGAAGAAATTATCATCAAGGGAAATGTGAAGAAGTCTTCGTATGTTAGACAAGATGGAACTGAGTTTGCCCCGTTTGATGAAGATTGGTTAAAAGACAATGTAGAAGACATTGACGAGCATCTGAAGAACCGTGATTCATCAGAAAATGCCACCGATGCATTCTCCGCGTGGCGTCAACAGTTCTTGTCAAAAGCTTCCAAACCCGTGCCTGAGGCTGCTCAAGTTGACTACTTACGGTTTGAGAAAGTGAAGCCTAGCGGGAGAATCCTGTGTTGGATGTTTGTGAAGGAGATACATTGTGTTGCAATTAAGCGGGAGTTTGGGATCCAGTACTTTCGATCTTTACTGAGCATTCTATCTTTGCCATTTTATGATGTGGCCGCTTTGACAAAGATAGATCTCATAAATCGTTCAAAATATGATGGTGTGACATTATTCGAGCGATTGATTAGAATGAACAAGAAGTCTGGGTGGAAGGACAAGTCTTACAAACCTCAGCTCCCCATCTACCAAAAAATCAAGTTTACCCTTGATCCGGCAACCAACACTGGCAGATACAAACTTATTTACGAGCCGGCAAAAGTGGTAGACAAGATTCCTTTGATGCCAATGAGGCAAGACTTTCTGGGTGAAATGCGTTTATGGTGTTATGATTCTGACACACATGAGGCGGTGATCGTTTTCAATGGCGATCAAGAGAATTTCAGGATGTTGGATCCAATGTGGATAGTTAATATGTCCGCATCCGACATTAACAAGTTGTACCGACATGACATATTCTATGAAGACAAGGACGCACATCAGGCGTTAAAATTTCAGCGCGTCGCTTGCTTCTGTTACTACAGGGGAATACATTCGGGCAGTTCATGGTCCGAACGACACTGAAGAAGGAAGATATAAAGACCGAAGATGAGTAACAGACAAGGGGGAGTTTGTTGATGCATTTTTTGTGTCTGTCACTAGTCTTGTAATTTACGATGTATTTTGTACGGTCATTTATCGTTTATCAAGTCTGTATTCGCAGTCGACCAAGTCGGATATCCTCCTATCTGCTTGTGTCCGACTTATTTGTCTCGTTGGTTATGTAATAGTCTTTGAACAATGCATGTTGCATGTTAAGGGTATTTCTGTCATTTGTTTATGCTTATAGGTGCCTGTTGTTTGCTGTCTGTTTGCAGCAAACAGATTACAATTTGCAGCCTTCGACGAAACAGAAGTGTTTCGTCGAACACTTGTCGACGAAACAGACTTTGATCTGTTTGTTTCTGTTTCGTCAAGATCAGTGACGAAACAGATGTGTTTCGTCGTCTGATGGGCTTAGTGTTGGGCCCAGTTCCGTTTCGTCGGCCCAAATATGTGTTTCGTCAAACTCTTTATGGCCCAGCTGCTATATAAAGGCACAGATTGTCTCAGTTACAACTTAGAGATGAGAGAATACCCTGAAGGTCACTTTGTCTAGACTGTGTTTGTATCAGTTGCATTCTCATCCAGTTTAATCAAACGATTGTGTTTCTTTGGTTAAACCACTGTTCTTACTTTGTTCTATGTTTGATTTGGCTTAGTTAAGTGGATTCCGCACACTTAACTTTGTTTGTTATAAACAAGGGTTTGGTTGTGTAAATCGATCCTCCGATTTGAACCAATGCTATCTTTAGAGTGAGTGCTCGTCTAAAGCACAAACATGACCCGTATTTTTATTTCATTAGGTTTTTGGTGATGTGAGGATGAAGGATTCGGTGTATATACTATATTATGCTCACATATTTTGCACTGGATTAGACATAACCCCAAAAGTTAATTGAGTTTGTAATAAAGGACATAACCTACAACAAAAAATAAACGTAAATGATAAGTGTTACTTTTAACATTAAGGACGTCCAATATAGTTTTGAATAAAGGTGAAGGGTGTTGTCTCTGATTTTGTCTTGAAAATAAAATAAATTTATTTTTGTCTAAATTCGAAGCGAATAGAGTTATTTCGAATTCTCGAAGTTTGAATTTGAACCAAATTACGAATTGCATGTGAATCTAAATTTCAAATCCGAATCAAGTTCCCCGAATCTAATTCGAATTTGAATTGATTATGTGTCCTGGATCAAAATTTCAAAATTCGAATAATTCATTTAAATTAGTTTGAATATTTCAAATTCGATTCGTTGAACACCCTTACTACACCAACTTGTTTTAGTGGTCATGTCAGTTGATTGTCGTTTGACATTTTAATAGTGTCGGTTGGGTTGTGGCTTCCCAATGTCAGTTATGGTCGTTTGGACTCTTATCTTTGTCATTTGAAAGGGTATCAAGAGACGAGACATGGTGCCACATCATTTGGGTCATTAATGGGTATTGCTTGGAACTGGATTCTAAGATGTTATTTAGGTAAGATAAGAAGGCGTCGTTTAGATTAAGGCTCAGTATCGTTTGACATGTTATAATTAACACAATACCAAAAAATAAATTAAAATAACAAGTAAATAACGAAATTTACCCTTTCATTTATTACGGTTCGAGTCCGGTTTACAAGTAGGTCGGATTTTAGGATTCGTTTTTGACAGATGTTTGCAGAAAACATTTACTAAAAGGGAAAGAAATATCCACTCAAGCGCAAATTCTTTTCTTTTGGACACAAAATCCAATATTTTATTTTTGAAACTTTCACGAGACCCTGCTAATCAACAAAATCAAACAAATCACAGATTGTGTTGATGTGTGGTAACATTAAAGTGGTTTCTATAGGAAGCCATTGGAAAAAAAATAAACATAAAACCTACTACATGGAAATTATGTGTTTACCACTCTACCTAGGGGTGTTCAATATTAGAATCAGATTCGAGAAATCTGAATTCGATTAGATTATATCTTAATGATCGAAATTCAACTCAAATACGAACACATGATTTCGATTTGATTTGAAATTCAAATTCAATACACACACAAATAAATCTTAACCTGAGAAACATAGGAAGCAAAGTGCTGACATATGTTGGAACTAAGTGAATTAGTAGATAATATTTGCACAGGCATGAAGCTTAGAAATTAATCATTTTGTACTTTTAGTTGTTAATTAATTTCCTTGCAATAACTTGTTATCAAATATGAACTTGTAATATGGATGTGTCACTTTAAATATTTTGGATATTTTTTTATGGTTGATTACTTTTATAAACTTGTTTTTTATGTTAAATAATTTCAAGTCTGCAAAAGCTTTAAAGATAACAGGGTTATTGGATTTTAATAATCCTAAGTTTCACCTGTTGGCCGGTAATAATCTTAACTTTAAAAATTACCTCCAATAATCCCAACTTGTAAAAGTTTGGCCGCCATTGATCCTTTTCAGACATATAAAAATTTGGTCTACTCAATAGATTCAATTACACCTAGAGACTCCTTAATTGATTTAAGTGCACCTATGTTAGAAAAGGATCAATGGCAGCCAAACTTTTACAAGTTAGGATTATTGGAGAGAATTTTTAAAGTTGAGATTATTATCAGCCAACAGGTGAAACTTAGGATTATTAAAATCCAATAACCCAAGATAAAATACATTTATTTTTTATTGAATTCGAATTGAATCGAATTAATCCGAATTCGAAGTTTGGATTGGAATTGAATAAACTTATAAATTGTGAATTCGAATTGAATATGAACTCAAAGTCAAGATTTCAGAATAATTCAATTCGAATTCGAAATTTGTTTTGTTGAACAACTCTAGTGTACACCACCTTTGAAGGTTTTAGCAGCTTGTGATGACTATAAAACACTTAGATCTAGTACCTTAGTTATTTCTTTATCAAAAAGGGAATTGAATACTTTTTCTTCAAAACTGATATATGAGGGTTCTTATCTTTCTCTAAAATAGATGTATTGATTTAGGGTTTTTGAAACCTTATTTATCATAAGAAATGGTTTTGCTTAAATAGATCCATGTTTTCTTAGATATTAAGTTGATTAATTAGGTTTTTGGTGAATAACAGGAAGTGTCTTAATGAAGAGAAGCTCAAGAAATATCAAGACTGGACCTAGGGTTTGGCAGAAGCCTAGTTGGGTCTTTGTGTACTATTAGGTTTAAAAAAACACTAATTTATAAATTAAAAAGAATTGGATATCAACTTGATCTGATCAAAACAAGACACCAACAAACAAATTGTTTTTTTTTTTTTTTTTTCTAATCTAATCACCAATATAAGACCACAAGACTAATTGCAAAACAAAATTGATTTCATATATTGATTATTAATTCTTATGAACATTCTTAATTAGGAAGACCTAATTAAGCACAAAGCTTAATACCATACAAAACTTGAAGATGGATATGTAGTGTTAGCAAGATATACATGTCAACTGTTAGTTATTTGCTAAGCAAAGGAAACCCTGAAGAAGATGCCCTCTTCACAAATCTTCCTTTCATTCTAGGCCTCTTCTCAGCGTTTAATTTCCGAACCTCGTACCTTATTTTCTTCGAAAACAATCTCGTTCGCCTCTTTTCTCGATACCTCGACACCCTCGCCTCTCTCCCTCCATCTAACATTGCCGGATTCCCTGTCATCATCCCCATATCTCCATAAGGATGATGATGATGCATTATCCCATCCTGATACATCAAAACAAACACAATGTTAATCCCATGATAAAAGGTTAGAAGTTAGTTCATTAAGGAAAACTTGGTCGTGTAGGTAAAAAAAGTGTGCTAATGTTGTATTGTGGTTACAAACGATTTTCCTTTAACAGTAAGTCAAATCATACACCGTACAACTGTTTTTAACCGAAAATAGAAACTGAGGTTTAAAACACATGTTTTTAACTTTTTATGTCTGTAACACACTAGTGCAATAATAAGTGTCTATTATTGCATCATTGATAACATGTCAGAAAGAGTAAATTGGTCATGATTGATTATATATCAGAAAACTGTTAAAAAAGAAAAAGTTGAATGGAGTCATAAACCTACCAAGCATTCAGGCCAATCTAACTCCGGTCGGTCACCGGTGGTCCACGGTGATCTTTGCTCATCCCAAGCAGCAATGATTCCTTCATAGTTATCTAACTTCAATATTCTTTTATTCTTCTTATTTTCGTCATCATCTTTTTGTACAATATGAACATTATTAACATGATCATCTTCTTCTTCATCCACTTTCACCACACCCATATGCATACAATCACCACCTTCAACCACCACTTTCTCATCCCATAACGGTGAATCATAATCAAAACTTAACTGAAACGGCTCTCTCATCATCTCTATCTCACTTTCTAATATGTCACACTGCATATGATCATCTTCTTCTTCGACTTTCACTCTCTCCATACTCTCTTTCTCTCTGCAATCAAGCAACCCTAATCCCTCCATAGCAAATGATTCTTCATCTAGACCTTTTCCCAGTAAACTCTCCACGTCAGCAGCGAACTCAGCTAGTTCCACGTCGGATGGAAGTATTAACCCGTTTAAACTATTCAAATCCACCATCACTTTATTTTCATGATGATGATGATCAACATCTACTGGATCAGTTGTCACCTCGGTTTGCTTCACAGGTATCGCGGTCTCATTCGAATTCGAATTCCCAGATAGACAAAGTTCGGTTTCAAACGGATCAAACACCGGAACTTGATACAGAAGCTGTTCTTCAGATGTAACAGTGGTCATCTCATCACTTCCAATCTCCGGGACTAAGTGAAGAGGATTGAAGTTGAAACTCATGCTGCTTTCTTCGGATTTTGGCGTCTGTCGAGACGCATGCCTGTTCCCGCCCCGTGGCGTCCTGGGTTTCTTAGTGAAACCCTGGGGCCACGGTAGCGGGGCAGGTTTATCTAAAGAAGAAAGCTTTAAGGAAGCAACTTTTAATCGGACACGTTCATGTCGGCGAGCCAAAGGGTTGGCCGAATGAACTGATCCATCACATGATTGACATAAGAAAGCGTCATCGGCGGCACAATACCACCGAGCACGCTTTCTTATACAATTATCACAAGCTCTAGCCGTTTTTCCTCCTATAACGTTGGCCAAATTTTTGTGGGATGAGACCATGGGTAGGAGCTTTTTGTTTTAAAATTATTGAGAGTTTGAATAAATGTATGATGGGATTATAGGTTTTGTTTTGGCCTTTTGGGTTGTGATGGTGGATGAGACCCACTGTGTGCACTTTTTACAGAGAACAGTATGGTAGTACTAAAGGGATTTTATAAAGACTATATGGTAAGATGCACTTGTGTAGTTCAACAAGGTCCCACAAAAATGCCTTATCTTTATTTAATTGGCTAAGCTATGAACTCCATCCTTGAACTCCTTTTGCTATTGGTTGCCTTTCCATTCACTAGATTTCCGTGGAGCCCAAGTCATTTAAGTTTGGTTCCCATATCATTTTTATCAGACAGTGTTTGTGCAAATTGAAATAAATATGTAATAGAATTGGGTATTGATAATAATGTTTTGATATAAGTTTTATTAACTTGAGAAACAAGAAACAAAGCCATTAATTTGTGTGAACATAACTTAAACAAATATATTCCACAAACCTTTTTTTATTTGCTAATAAAGTGGCAAGGATGGAAAATATTATCAGTGAAGTGAAGACGATTGAGTATCTGTGGGTTAGAAGTAGAACAAATTTCAAGAATATATCTAGGAAAAACTGATGTAAATTTGTGATTATATAAGTTTTGTTGTCTTGTGGCCTCCCGGTTTTCAGGTTGGTGGTTTTTAATGAAGTTAACGTTTCAAAAGAAAGTTAAACAAATATATACTCTACTCAAGTATCTAATAGAAGTTTTATGAAATTAAGTTATTAATTGGTTACTGAAATATATCCTAGAAGTTTACTCTTATACATACTTCTTTTAATATTACTTTTGTGCTCCCTCCATCCCATTAAAAGTGTTCTATTTTGAATTTTCAAAGTCATTATTTAAAATATATCCTAGAAGTTTACTCTTATACATGCTTCTTTTAATATTACTTTTAATATTCTTTTAATATTACTTTCGTGCTCCCTCCGTCCCACCATAAATCACATGATCTTCGGTGACGGACGCAATGCAAGTCCTTGGGTGAAGATAGAGCCCGTCGATGACAGTTGTAAGAAAAAAAGTGTGCGGGTAATTGTCAACAGACTACTGACCATGATTACCTACAATCGCTAACAAGTCATGAATCTAGAGATTAACGACAATATTTTATCGTCGGATCAACAAAGGATAAGTAAAAAACCTTCTAGTGATAGATTTCCCGGGAAACTTTCATTGAGGGATCAACAATGGACCTTTCATCGGATCACCGAGGAACCTTTTCATTGGTCATATCGAGTTTACGTATAGAAATAAATAAATAACAATGAAAAGGTACTAGTAAATGTGAATATAACATTTCTTATAATTAAAGATCTAATACTATAAAAAAATCATTTCAATTAAAAGTTTAATAATATACAAAATATGTTGAATATACATAGCTAGTTATTACAAGGGAGAGGGTCCAGGGGTAAGGTTCGTGACTCGTGTCCAGGCATGCATGTGTTGGACTCATTAATGCTCAAAACTGTTGCATTTAACTGGGCTTGTAAGAGTATTCTCATACATTTATATATTTAACTATAAAACATCATTTCTCTACAACTTGTTTATTCTATAAAAACATTTCATATCCGACTCTCTACCCCTATCTTACTCGCAAACACTTTTTTCATTGTTTTTTTTGGTTGATTAAAAATGCCCCAAACCCGGGGTTTCCGTTACTGGATTCACACTACAGCAAATAGTACAAAAAGTAACATCAAGTAGTAAGTATTTACAAGCAAATAGAGTAAATATGTCTTAAATATAAAAAAAAAAATAAGATATGATGCAAGGCGCCAGATTGGAGCCTTTGCCTCAAGCCAGCCTCTAACCAGCCAATCAACCTCATGTGTGTACTAAAAGTTAACTACGCTGATCGATTGAATTTTAGTTCAAAACGGATAACTATAAACTTTAACAAGTATTAAAAATACAAAGCACTCAAGGTGGATCACATAACTTTGTATTACGTAACAAGGGTAAATTACACTTATCGTCATTTATATTTGTAACGGGTTGCAATAGATGACCTTTAACTTTAATAATTACAGTCACAGTCTTTTATTTGCAAAACCTGTTACATCTTAGGTCCGTTGACCCTAACCTGGTTAAAACTTTTAGTTAAATGAGGTCATGTGCAACCCATGTGAGGGCAAAACAGTCATTTAATAAAATAATTATAAACCTAAACCATTATCATCTCCCTTTCTCCCTGTACTCTCTCTCCCCCCCCCCCACCCCTTTATTCTCTCTCTCTACTTTAATCAGACACGAGGCACTGTTCAAACTAGAAACCCTAATTGACACTTTCTTCAAATCAAAACACAAATTCATGATCAAATCATAAATTGTTCACCGATAATCATCATCTTTTTCAAGCTCTATCATCCGATTCACTTAATTTCAATTTTAACGTTCAAACCCTAATTCGAGATCAAATCGTATCTGTAGTTGTTATTAGTTCATTAATCCTTGATCATCATCTTCTTCTTCTTCAATTTCTGTTGTCTGATTCAGGTAATTTCAGTTTTGACCGTATGGTTCAAGATTTAGGGTTTTGATTTTGTTCAAAATTGGGGAAATCATCGTACTGTTCTTTGATCATTAATCATCATCATCATCTTCTTCTTCAAGTTTTGTTGAATTATATGAGTTATGACTCTGAAGAACATGAATCAGATGTTGAATTTGAACAGTTGTTGAGTGAAGATTTTGAAGGATTGAGTTATGATAAAGATAAGATGAGGTTAACTTTGTGATTAAAGTGTACGGTTCATCATTTAGGGTTTTGATTTTGTTCAAAAAAAACCCTAACTTTGTGATTAAAGTAGACAAGGTTCTTTTGATGGTGGCAGGACTATGGAGGTCAGTGGTGATGGTGATGGTGATGGTGATGATGTCGGTGGTCGACGGTGTTGGTGGGCGATGGTGTAGGTGGTGGTGGCCTGATGATGATGGTATGTAGAGAGAGTGAATACAGGGGAGAGAGAAAGAGTACAGGGAGAAGGGGAGATAATGATGATAATGGTTTAGATTAATAATTTTTAAATTTTGACATTTTTTTGTATTAAATGACTGTTTTGCCCTCACATGGGTTGCACATGACCTCACTTAACTGAAAGTTTTAACCAGGTTAGGGTCAAAGGACCTAAGGTGTAACAGGTTCTGCAAATAAACGACTGTGATTGTAATTAATGATTAAAGTTAAAGGCCATCCATTGAAACCCGCTACAAACATAAAGGACGAAAAGTGTAATTTACCCTATGTAACAATCATAGTAATCCATATCATCTAAATCATTAACTCATTACTATTAAGTATGCATACACTATATACTATATGTGGTTGTACAACCACTGACAAGCAACAAATACACAGCCACTATAATGTGGTTCCATAGGTCACTGCCTATCATATAGCCTCGTAGGTAACCGTGTATTGTGCAACATGCATACTATATAAACTAGGGATGAGCTCAGTACCGTCCGATACCGAAAGAACCGGTACCGAAGATCCCCAAAAGTGGGTACCGGTTCCAATACCGAATATACCCGATTCGGTACCGGTACCAGTTCGGTACCGAAAATGCTAAAAGCCGGTACCGAAATAGTACCCGGTTTGGTAAATTCGGTACCGATACCGATTCGGTACTGGTACTGAGAACAATTTGCTCATCCCTACTATAAACACTTTACTACTATAATACTTTAGCACTTAAACCTGTATATACTATACCTTAGCAAATTTTGTCATAACTATCATTTAGAAGAAAATGTATATGCTTTACTTTGAAAACTATAATGAGTATTCACGTCACCTCAGAACGATAAAGTAATGAGGGTTTTAAAAACTCACATATTGCTCTTTGTTGGTGCAGTTTTGTGTCTGTAGCTTGTTCTTACGTCATCGTAATGTGTACGGTCTTTGTTTTTGGTCTTGTACAGTTTTGGTCGAGTCGGCCAAGTCAAGATATCCTCCTATCTTGACTTGGCGCGACATTTACTTTGTTTATGATGTAAATCAGTTTGCAAAATGTGCAACTGATAGATGTTATCATGTTTGGATCTCTTTGTATATGGTGTGTGTATGTTATTGTTATTATAAGGTTCCCTTCCCACGAAGAGGCAAGGTCTTCATGGGAATCCATGTTGACAAACAATGGATATTGGTGTAAGAAGGGTTCACTACGAACCCTTAACAGTTCGTAGAATATGGATGTTAAGGAGATATAACCACGAACCCTTAACAGTTCGTGGCACATGGAGGGTTCGTGGATATAACAGTTCGTGAACTGTGGGTTTTTGTCAATGATCACCAGGAAGGCTCACACCCTTCGTGGGCTCCTTAACAGTTCGTCGGCCAGTAACACCCTTCGTGGTGTTACCGGGTATCAGGGCCGGCCTATATAATGACACTTGTTCACCATTTTACCTAAGAGAGTCTTGTGAGTTTTGTAAAACAGTGTACTACGTGTATGTACTGAATTATCTTCAATCAATCAAAGCTTTGTGAATCTTTGAGTACTTGTTGTTTGTTCCATTTTGTTTGGTTTGCATACTTACGTGGATTCCGCACTCGTTAGTGTGTTAGTATACAAGGAAGTAGGTTTAATCTTGATCCTCCAAGTGGACCTACAAGTGGTATCAGAGCTTTGGCTCTCTTCCTTGTTTAAAACCAAGCAAAACTTTGTGTTTGAACACTTTGTGAAATTTCTGGAAGTGGTTTTTGAGTTTGATAACAAGAACTTCAAGTTTTTTTTTTAAAAAAAGGGTGTCTAGAACTTAGTAAAAAGTTGTTGGTTTGAAGATAATTTTTATAAAAACCCAGTTAAAACACATGGAGACATGCTAGGACTAGGTTTTTCTTAAAATTTCTTTCAAAATCTGTGTTCGTCAAATTTTTCCGGCAAGTTTGTTGACCGGAAAAGTGACCGGTTTGTGTTTGGTAGATAAAAGTTTGAAAAGGATTTTCTGAAAAGGTAAAATCTCGAATGTTTGTTTCTAACTATATTGGGATAGCCAGCTTTTATCTTTTCTAAAATCAGATAAAGTAAATTGCTTTAAAAGGTGGAATCTCACCAACTTCCCTGTTGACGGTTGACAAGGCTTGTGGACGAACCCTTAAGAGTTTGTGGTCAGTCCTCCTCAAGGGATAGTGGACGAACTGTCAAGTCTTAGTGACTTTACACCATTCGTCGACGTTTGGGCTGTTCAAAAGCTTTATTGGGCTTTAATTGTTATTGGGACAGTCCGTTTGGTTTAGATAGTAGAATTAAGTTTGGGCTTTACTAAATTAACATTGGGCTTCACAAAAAATTTTCATTGGGCTTCAATTTTTAAGGGTTCGTGGTGTTTAAGAGTTCGTAGATTTTGAAAGGGTTTGTGGCTTTTGTAAGGGTTCGTGGCTTTTATAAGGGTTCGTGGCCTTTGTAAGGGTTCATGGGTTGGCAAAAACTTGTGTTTGTCACAGAAGACTTGTAACTTTGTCATAAGTTACAAGTTTGTGTTCCTTTTTTTGTGTTTTTATAAAAGTTCAAAATGAGTTCAAACCCTTAGAGTTGGAGCGAAACCTCAAGTATGCCACAAGATCCTTCACAATGGGTGAAAGGATTGATCCCGAAAAAGGAAATTACCGAACATCAATGGGCATGCGTCGCGAATCAAAACACTAGCATTCAAAATATTCTCTTAAGCGAGAGTGAAACGGAAAGCCACAATCGTCCACCAAAATTGAATCACATGAACGATTATCCATCATGGAAAAATCATTTTCACACGTATGTTTTAGGGCAAAACACCGAATTGTGGACATGTTTTACCACGCCATACAATGTAGCTCTCGAAGAAGCAGGTTCTAATGCACAAGCTTTGGCAGGATGAGCGAAAATGATAAAAAGGCTTACGATCTTGAGAAGAAAGCCTTTGCTATCCTTGCGCAAGCACTTCATAAGGATATCTATCATCAATTTGCGTATTGTACAAGTACAAAGAACTTGTGGGATGTCTTGGAAACTAGAGGAGAAGGAAATGCTGCAACAAGAAAGATTCGCCATGATTTGTTAAAGAGGGAGTTCGAAGCATTTCGGTTTATGGAAAATGAAACACTGTACGACATGGCTACTCGATTCTATCACTTGCTTAGTAAGATGCACTCATACAAGGTTTTTGCTACACATCAAGAAATGGTCATGCGCTTTGCTGATGCTTTGCCACCCAAGTGGAGTCAGTTCATTGACTTGCTGAAGCATACTGGTGTTTTGGATACGGTGAGCATTTATGAATTTGTCCAGAAGCTCGAGAACAAGGACGAAGAGGAAATTCGAAAGGCTAAACGACTTCCAGTTCCACAAAACCCCGAGATATACTTTGGAGGTCTTAATATGGGAGTTAGTACTAGTCAGCAACAACCGAAGCTTCAAACCGCTTTTATATCAAGTACAAATCCTTATGGTCAACCAGTTCAATCACCTAGTGCACTTACAGATCCTTATGGGAGACCGTTTGATCCAAGTGCCTATCTACCACCACCTAAACCCACACAACCAATCGGTCCTCTCACAGATCCTTATGGAAGACCATTCGATCTGAACACCTATCTTCCTTTTTCACAAGCTGCTCCTCAACAAACCCAACAACAACCCTCTCCATTTTCACAAACTACCCTTCAACAACCATCTCAACCACATCCTCAACAAGCCTTTTATGGAAACAACAATACTCAACCTACAAACCCTAACACTGTCAGATCTGATACTTCAAACTTCACCAAAGTAAGTGTGGAAGGTGCTCGGGAACATATAGAGCTTCTAAATACAATGGTGAGTGCCTATTGTGGATTAGTCGCCGGTCAAATTGGGAACATTAATTTGACGGATGAATACTATCAACAAATAGACAGGGAGGAAATGGAATTGATGGATATTAAGTGGGAATTTGCAAGTGCAGTGAGAAGAGCTAAAGACTACATGAGGAGAACGGGTAGAACAAGTTTGGAAAGCAAGAGGGATACTAAGTACGGTTTTGATAAGGATGCAGTTACGTGCTTTAATTGTGGTGAGAAGGGCCATTTCAAACGGGAATGCACTCGACCGAGCAGGCAAGGAAATCAAAATCCTTTCACAAACCAGTCAACCTCTTCCAATGCCAATCAAGTGAACAATGAAAGGGACATTGTAGCAGTTAACAATTCAGGTAATTCAAACCAGTCGGGGCCTTCCAATTCAAACAGGGCACTAGTAGTTCATGCAGATGAAGGATGTGACTGGTCAGTTCAACTGGGAAATCAGGGAACGGAAGGAAATGGAGGAACTGCTTGTTATGCTAAGATCATCAAGTATATCAAGTATGTTCACAGTGAGGAGTTTTCTGAGGATGATGACAGTTCTGGTTACAATGGTAGCTCGGATGAGGAAAGTTCAAATGCAGGTGGTTATGGTTCTGATTCGGAAGTCAAGGAAACTCTTGCTGCTGAGGTTGACAGTTTACTTAAAGAAGCTGAGGAACTGAAAGAAGCAGAAGAGATTAAAAGGCAGAAATCTGTGTTGGTAAGGAAAGCTGAAGTCGCATCCAACGAAATGGAAAAGTTCTTCACTAAGGATGGATCTTTCTCTTATCAGACTGCCTTTATGGTAACTGCTGCAGCTTCGACTAGTAAGGTAAACACCGAAACTTCTAGTGTATGCAATGATTGTGTAGAATTGAAACGTAAGCTAGAAGTAGTAACCAGTCACAATCAGGGTTTGGTAGTTGACCTTTCAAAATGCAAGGAAGCAAACATGGCTTTAACTCACAATGAAAAGGATTTCAAATCTGTTATTGAAACACTTAAGCAAAGTGTATTTGAATTAAAAAAAAAAACAATTTTGAATAAGCAAACGGGAATTAATAACTATATTAACATCATTGAGGATTTAAAGAAGGAGTTAGCCATTGCCAAATGCGAGCATGATGCGATCAAGCTCAAGTTAGAGAGTTATTCTAACTCCCGATATGTCCTTGATCATATCATCGAGGTCCAAAAGCTGAAAGGGGATGTGAAATGCATTGGGTATAAGTCGTGTCCACCTCCGCTGAGACACAATTATACCAAACTGCCTGATGAGGAAGAAATGCCACGGTTTGAACCATCTGTACCTCTTAATCCCGAAGAGTTTGCAGCAGGTTTAGGGTTCAAACTAGATGATTCGTCAAAGGAATAAGAAAAGACAGAAAATGTGTCTTGTGCCATGGACCAAAGTCCTCCAATAATTGAGGATTACATTTCATCAGATGATGAATCTGATGACGTATCGGCTGACTCAGATGAGAGTTATCAGGATCAATATCTTGACAAGAAGAAAGGAGTAGAAATTACTGTTGAGAATCATATTTTGTGTGTCCTCCTACTCCCGTTGCTCCCATTGTGCAACTAATTGCAAAACAAGAGATTGATTTAATCTAGTCTGTGGAGAAATCCGTGTCTACATTTGAGGGTGATAATGTGTTGTATACTTTGGTTGGTAATGATAAAATTTACTCAAACAAGGATTTCCCAATTAAAAACGTTAATCCATCAATGATTGAACGAGTTTTAGAAGATTCTACCAGTAAGTTTTTGGGTAAGGCGATCCCGAGAGTTAAAATAACTCAGTGTGATCCTATTCCAAAATCTGAAGTTAGAAAACAATACGGAAATCAAAAATTACCAACTGAAAAACAACCAATCGCCCCTAAAGGTAAACAACAAGAAAAACAAGCTCAGCAACCTAAGGTCGAACCAAAGGGAGCTCGAAACAAGAAAAAGGGAAGGGATGTTAAATTTGTGGCCTCAAGCGGTACTGACAAAGTTGAAACTTTTGAAAACAAATCTAATACTGCTTTTGTTCAACAAGTCAAAATTTTGAAACGTAACAGTGATAACAATTACACTCAACATACAAATGGGTGTGATAATGAAGCTAGTACCTCAAGGCCCACAAGTTCAACATCGGGACATCGTTCAGAATCTCCTAAATTTGTTGAAAGGAGAACACGTTTTAAGTGTGGGGAATTTCGGCATATAATCAAAAATTGTACAAACCCACCAAAACCTAAGTTTGTTGAAAAATCCCCTCCTGAAAAGGATTACCAACGTCGTCCTGTGTCACCTAAACAAGACAAACAAATTGTTAAGGAACAAATAGCAAAACAACGACGTAAAAATGTTAAGGTAATCGAAAAAGCTTTAAAACCGGATGTTGTTGAAAAGGGACCAAGTTCATCAAATTCGTCAAAACCAGAAGTGTCTAAAACTATAAATAATAATCAATCTAGTAAACGACAACAATCTTGGAAACCTAAAACCGGTACAGTTTCAGGGGGAGGCACACCATTTCCAAATCATCAAGAAATAGAAATAACATTTCTTGATGATAAGGGTCGACCCAAGACCACTAAGGCTTGGGTCCCTATCTCGAACTGATTGTTTAGTGTGTTGTGCAGGGTATTCCAAGAGGAACTGTGAATAGTCTTTGGATTGTTGACAGTGGAGCATCCCGGCACATGACAGGCGACTTAAGGCTCCTGTATGATGTGAAAATCATTAGGGGAGGTTATGTTGCTTTTGCTGGAGATAAGGGCGGATACATCACTGGAGAATGAATGATTTCCAATGGTGTTGTTAGTTTCGACAAGATCAATTATGTGCGTCAAATTGATCACAATCTTCTTAGTGTTTCGCAAATCTATGACAAGAAGTTCACGGTACATTTTGATGATACCGGTTGTTATGTGCTAAAACCCGGTTTCAAGATTCCCAAAGAATGGATTATGTTGACAGCTCCAAGAATTAATGACTTGTATATTCTTGATATGAGCCAAGCTATTACCACGTCTGCACAAGTTACATGTTTTGTCTCAAAGGCCACTGAAAAGGAGTCCATATCTTGGCACAGACGTATGGGTCACATTCACTTGAGGAAGATGAACCATCTGGTGAGAAATAATCTTGTGAATGGTGTTCCAGTCAAGAGTTTTCATTTGCAAAACATTTGTGTATCGTGCCGAAAAGGAAAGCAAACGAAGAAGTCCCATCCAATCAAGAAAGTCAACACCGTCAACATGCCTCTTGAACGTCTTCATATGGACCTCTTTGGACCTATGAAGCACAAGACTACGTTCGGAGATGCTTATTGTTTGGTAGTTACTGATGATTATTCAAGATTCTCATGGGTATCGATGATGGCACATGATGACGGGGGTAGCCCAAGGTTAAATAAAATGACTAATATGCAAGAGCTTAAAAGGTTGAAAGGTTCATCGGATGAAAAGCTGCAAAGTGAGAAAAGCGAGGAACAGTAATCAGTCACATCTGAGAACTCGCCTCACCAACTCACGCCCACAAACTCAGAGCAGGTCTGCACAAGTACACTCTATTAACCAGGGGTCTAAAGCCTTCAACCCCAAAAGGGGAAACCCTCCATTGCAAACAGGTTTCTCTAGTCTTGTATATGCCATTTCAGGAGATGTCTTCCCCTATAAGAAGACAACTCATTTTCACTCCTGGGACATTCCGAAACACAGAGATTCCTTAATCTCTGGTCATTCAAAGAGTACTTGATCACTTCCAAGTTACTCTTCATCACATTCACCACACACTCATTCTATTTGCTTTCTTTTCTGGATTCGAGCTTGCCTCGGAGAAGGAACTTCAAAGCAAATAACAATTACATACTAGTGAACCTCCTTCCACGTTTTGCAAACGTGGAGGGACCCCGCGACCTGCGTTAGGCAAAACTGAACCCTTCAGCCCTTTTGCCTAACCAACTTAGCTACCATCCTTGGTCCCGTGTTTGTTGCATCAACAAGTTGGCGCCCACCGTGGGGCTACGCCGCTGTTTCCTCTCAAAAAAAGACCTAGTAGTGTAGCTCCCTTCACTCAAAACCACCATGTCAGAAAGTGGATCCCCGGGAGAGGTGAACCAGATCCCTAACACCTCCACCCCGGGTAGTGGCCAAGCTCACACAACTATAACAACACCGTTTTCAACTCCGGGGAGTACACCCGAGTTCCTTACCTTCAACACACCAACCCCATCCAGATCTGGGGCTCCGTCTCCCAAGGTTGGTGTGTCGGACACCCCGGCACGTGTTGAACTTACCCCCGAGGGGGTCGCTAATAACTTTCTCGAGTTAAGGTCACTTCTTAACCAGCATGTGAGTAGAGAAAGGGAAAAGGGGGTAAGGATTCGTCTAGATTACGACGAACCTGAGCCAACGTTGTCTCCTGGGCCACCCCTACCACCCTTTGGTACAAGAGGTGAGGCTGGTCCAAGCAACCCTTCAAACCCTCATCCTTATCTATCCACTATGACAAATCCAACTGTTCATCCTATTCTCTCTTCCCAACCATTTGCTAGTGGCACTCCTCTGGGACACGAGTTAACGCTTGACCAACTCCTACAGTCCCCAGTGACCAGCTGTCCTGCTTCTCTAGCTACCACATGGGAACAAGCTCTGTCCGTGCTCCCTTTAGCACGGAGTGCTGTTACTAGCACCCCTCTCGGGGTAAACTGCTCAGTTGGTCCAGGAAGCCTTCAGGGTTTCAATCTTGTACCCAACATGATGTCTCAGATGATGGCCAACTTCCCATGGCAACACTTCATCAATCAAGTGCTAGCCACCCAGGGGAACCATGGCAATAGCAACAATGTAGGTACAAGACCTGAAGAAGACTTGGCTAAACCTTACAAGCCAAGTAACCTTTCCTGCTTCTCAAGGCAGATAGCTGATTATGATTTTCAGTCAAAGATCAAGATGCAGCCCACATCAGAACGTATGATGGGACCGAAGATCCCGAAGATCATCTCCAGATCTTCACTGGTGCTGCTCGAATAGAAAAATGGTCAAATGTTGAATGTTGCCTAATGTTCATGCAGACTCTTGTTGGATCTGCCAGAATCTGGTTCAATGACCTACCTGCTCAAAGCATTCGAAGCTTTGACGATCTCAGCAGAGGTTTTCTGGCAAACTTCTCCCAACAAAGGCGATACGTTAAGGACGCAACAGTAATCTTCCAGATATAACAACGCGACGATGAAAGTCTTCGGGCATTCATTGAACGGTATAAAAAAGAAGGACTAACCTATGTAGGGGCTGACGAGAAAATGAGAGTGGCCGGTTTTATGAACGCCATAACCTCCAAATACCTCACACGAGATTTCAACAAATCTCTGCCCAAAACCTTAGAGGAAGCCCTTGAAAGGGCCGAAGCTCACATTCGGGGAGAGGAAGCTGTGGATATCAAGGAACAGAGGAAAAGGGGGTCTGGCTGGCGAAGCAGTAGCCCAGCCAGAAAGAGAGGAAACTTTAACTCTTACGACAGACGCCCAAAGGGTTCAGACCCTCGAAGGGTTGAAGGACGAAACCCTTCAGGCAGAGATAAAGGCATGAGTTTCACTCCCCTCACCAAAACCCCTCAAGAAATCCTGGCAACGGAAGAAGTCAAGCAAAACTTTAGACCTCCCAGGCCTCTCCCCAAGAGTCGAAAAAATGAGAACTCCACGCAGTTCTGTGAGTTCCATGAAGAAAAGGGACATCACACCAATGATTTCTTCCAACTGAAAAAGAGAATTGAAGAGGCCGTTAAGTCAGGAGAGCTCGCTCATTTGGTAAAAGGGGTTCGAGACAAGATGGCTGAAGGCAAAGGGAAGGAAGTAAACATGGTGTATTCTGATGAAAAGGCTCCTTACAAAAAGCAGCGGTTGGAAGCTTGGGAGCTTCAGTGTGTCTGCTTCCCCCCAACAAGGAAGGACCCACTTCCTGGTCCCCTTGTGGTTGAAGCCACCGTGGGCACATTACAAACATGTAAAGCATACATAGACACGGGAGCAGCCACTGAAATCATGTTTGAAAAATTTTTCAACCAATTAAGCGATGAGGAACGTTCAAGGCTTCAACCCTCTGGAACCTCCATAAAAGGTATCGCCGATATAACCTTGAAGCCTTTGGGGAAGATAACCCTTGATGTTTGTTTTAAGGAGGGATCAAAAGAAAGAACCCGATCATTGACCTTTGTGGTTATCAACATCCCTTCCAACTATGACGTAATCATAGGGAGGCCTGGACAATGTGCATTTTACATGGCAGTGTCTGTCGGCCATGGCACAGTCAAATTTCCTACTGAAAGAGGGATAGCAACCCTTCAACCCTCTCAGGAAGCTTACCTGATCGAGGATGAAAGCTCAAATGGTGAGAAAGACAAGCAAGGGTTAGTCATCAACCCTAAATACCCTGAGCAACGAATAAGGGTCAACCCCAACCTTTCCCAAGAGACTCTTTCATACCTTGAAAAGCTGCTGAAGCATCACAGTGATGTGTTCGCCTGGTCTCCTGAAGATATGACTGGGATCCCCCGAAGCATTGCTGAACACGAGTTAAGAATACCACCGGATGTCAAGCCGGTGGTTCAAAAGAAAAGAAGCCTGGCACCCGAGAGAAGCCTGGCAGCTTGCCAGGAGGTTGAAAAGCTTGTATCAGCTGGTATCCTCCGAGAGGTCAAGTACCAATCATGGATTGCAAATCCTGTTATGGTCAGAAAACCCGACAACTCTTGGAGAATGTGTATAGATTTCAAAGATCTTAACAAGGCTTGTCCCAAAGATTGCTACCCGCTCCCGGAAATTGATCTCAAGGTTGATTCCCTCACGGGGTATCCGTTTAAAATGTTTTCTTGATGCATACAAAGGCTATCACCAAATCCTCATGAAGAAAGAGGATGAAGAAAAAACAGCTTTCCACACAGACAAAGGCATTTTTTGTTACCAAAAGATGCCTTTTGGCCTCAAAAATGCAGGTGCCACCTATCAGCGTCTCGTCGATAAAGCCTTTGAAGACCAAATCGGTAGAAACATGGAGGCATATGTCGATGACTTGGTGATTAAGAGCAAAACGGAATACCAAATGCTTGATGATATCCAAGAAACTTTCAAAAACCTTAGAAAGATCAACATGAAGCTCAACCTGGAAAAATGCTCGTTTGGATTCGATGAAGGAAAATTCCTGGGTCACATCGTCGGAAAGCAAAGTATCAAGGCCAACCCTAATAAAGTAAAAGCAGTCCTTGAAGCTAAACCACCAAGAACCAAGAAGGAGGTTGAAAGCTTAAATGGGAAGCTTGCAGCCTTGAAGCGTTTTACCTCAAAACTAGCCGAAAGGTCTCTACCATTCTACAAAACGCTCAAGAACTGCTCAGATAAAAAAGATTTCAGATGGACCGATGAAGCTGAAGAAGCTTTCAACCAAATGAAGCAGCACTTAGCTTCCCTACCAGATATTGCAGCACCAGAAACTGGGGAGCTCATATCGGTGTACCTTTCAGTTGCCGACGAAGCCATCAGTGCAGTTCTCACTATTGAAAGAGACAAGGCTCAGGTACCCGTTTATTTTTTCAGCAAAACTCTAAAACTAGCTGAAACCAAATATCCTCCCCTCGAAAAGCTCGCTCTAGCCCTGGTTCAAACAGCCAGAAGGCTTAGAAGATACTTCCAAGCACATCCTATACAAGTGGTCACTGACCAACCTGTCAAGAATGTGCTTGAAAAACCTGAGAACTCAGGAAGGCTAGCAAAATGGGCAGTGGAACTAGGTGAACATAACATCACCTACGTCCCACGAAAAGCCATTAAAGCTCAAGTCCTGGCTGACTTCCTAGTTGAAGTCCCAAACCAAACAATTGAAAAGTAAACACCACAACCGCTGAACCCTCCAACCCTGAAGCCTGGAAATTATTCACTGATGGGGCTTCAAGCGTTGAAGGGTCAGGAGCTGGTTTAGTCCTAATCAACCCTGAGGGGCTAGAATTCACATATGCTCTCCGTTTTAATTTTCAGACCACCAATAACGAGGCTGAATATGAAGCATTGATCGCTGGCCTACGACTGGCCAAAGAAATGAAAGTCAAAAAGCTTGAAGTGTTCACTGATTCACTACTAGTATCAAGCCAAGTTAATGACAGCTATGTCGCCAAGGAGCCCAACATGAGAAGGTACAAAGAAAAATCCAAGGAGTTAATGAACACCTTCCAGACATGCAACATCAAACAGATTCCAAGGTCCCAAAACAAAAAGGCCGATGCCTTGAGCAAATTGGCATCCCTCACGTTCGCCCACCTCACGAAAAAGGTGTTGGTTGAAGTGTTAAGGGCCCGGTCGATTGATGAATTGGAAGTGCAAGATGTAGTCACCGAGGAAGATCCAAATTGGATGACTCCTATCAAAAAATTCCTTCAAGACAATGAACTACCTAATGATCAAACAGAAGCCGAAAGGGTAAAGATCAAAGCAAGACAATATGTGTTGCAAGGAGAAACCCTCTATAAAAAAGGTTACCTTGCACCCTTGCTAAGATGTGTGGGCCCTGAACAAAGCAAGTATTTGGTTAAGGAAGTGCATGAAGGAATATGTGGAGCTCATTTTGGAGCTAGGTCGGTGGTTGCAAAGCTCATGAACCTTGGATACTTCTGGCCATCAATGCATCGTGACACCGTTGAGCAGCTGAAGAAATGTGATGCCTGTCAAATCCATTCCCCAATACCAAAAAGTCCCAAACATGACCTGGTTCCCATAACCTCGGCATGGCCATTCCATAAATGGGGAATGGACATTGTCGGGCCATTCCCTCCAAGCAAAGGGGGAGTAAAATTCCTATTGGTAGCAATTGATTACTTCAGCAAGTGGCCAGAGGTTAAACCCCTTGCCAAGATCACAGGAAAGCAAGTCATAGACTTTGTTTGGGAAAATATCATCTGCCGCTATGGGTTGCCAGGGGTAATTGTCACCGATAATGGGAAACAATTTGCCGAGAAACCCTTCAGCCTTTGGTGCAAGGAATACAGGATCAACCAAATCTTCAGCTCAGTGGCTTACCCGCAGTCAAACGGCCAGGTTAAAAGGACCAACAGAAGCATAGTGGAAGGCATCAAAACAAGATTGGGGAGGTATGAAAGTAATTGGCTTGAAGAATTGCCTAGCGTTTTATGGGCAATTAGAACAACAGAAAAAACAAGTCATAAGAAAACACCTTACAGCTTAGTATTTGGATCCGAGGCCGTAATCCCCGCTGAAATAGGAGTTGTAACCCAACGAATTGTCAACATGGATCCCGAAGTAAACCAGCAAGAGACCATGTTGAACTTACAACTCCTAGAGGAGGCCCGAGATCAAGCGGCAATACAAGAAGCCAAATACAAGCAAAAGATGGAAGCCTACTACAACAAGAAGGTCAAGAACGAACGATTCAGGCCAGGGGATCTAGTCCTCAGAAACAACGAAGCTAGCAAAAAAGAAAATCAAGGGAAGCTAGGCCCAAAATGGGAAGGTCCATACACCATCCTCGAAGCACACAAGGGCGGATCCTATAAGCTGGGAGATTCAGAAGGCAAAAGGCTTCCAAGGCATTGGAACGGAAAAACCCTGAGAAAGTTCTATGTTTAGAAAGTTTGGTTTGTATCAAAACAAAAACCTTTTGTAAAAGCAGATACTGCTTGAATGAATGAAGTCATTTTATCAAACTTGTCTTTCTATCCTAATAACAGGTTGAGAACCTAGCAAAAAACTCCATGGCAAGGGCCATGTAAGGGGATGAGCTCCCAGGCCATATCGCTCAATAGGTTTAAGGGTTGAATGGACCTATATAAGGGGTGAGTTCCTAGATCAATACAACTCCATGAGATTTATTAAGAAAAAACAATAATGTCTCATAGACAGGTTTGAACAGCCTACACCAATCGTTCCTTAAGTCTTAGAAACATAATCAACAAATAGACTTACGAAATCAAGCAAACTACAAAGAAATAAGGAAAAGGATAGATACTACGTCTTGATGTTAATAAACACTAAGGTAAAGTGTCTGCAGCACGGAACCCTTTAAAGTGTAAAAAGCATAAAGACAAAGTAAACAAAGACAAGGCAAGAAAATAAAAATAACTGACAAAAATAAACAAACTTATCAATTAAACATGCAAACCAAACCAGAAGCTACCAAGGTTTCAAGCCAACAGAAAATAAGCTCGAAAGGTTAAAGGCTTCAACCCATTAACAACTGCACAAAAAAGCTTGAAGGGTTGAAAACCCACAAAACAAACCAAGCAAAATAAGTAAACAAACATAACACAAACAACATAGCAACCATCATACCATAATTAGGAAGGCCATAAAAGACCTTCAGAAGGAAGTCAAAGCAAGTCCTAGTAACTTGCAAATAAAACTAGTGTTCAAACGGCCATACAGGCCTAACCAACCACAGGAACCTTAAGGGTTCCTAAAAACCTAATATTGTTTAAAACATTACAGACATAAAGTGTTTGCTAAGAAAGCTACGAATAAACATTAGGTAGCAGAAGGCTTGGAACCTTCAACCTTAGACTTCTTGGCTTTCTTAGTCTTCTTCGCCTTAGCACCCTCATCACCACCAACCGCAGAGGTCTCTAAACCAGCATCTTTTGAAGCATCAGGCAAACTTGAGAGGGTATCGTCACTATCCCCAGAGTAAGACCTCTTCCTTGACAGGGAACCCAAAACCTCAGCACACACTTTCTCATTCAACCCCTCAGGCTTCAAATCCTGTAAAACAGATAAAGGCTTACCAAAGCAGGAAGAAACTTCATGAATGTAGGGGTAGGTTAGCCTCTCCATCTGCTCAACAGAAGCTTTGAAGATATCAGAAGCCTCGGGGCAAAACATAGGTGATTTCTCCAAGGGTTGTCCAGACTCACGAAGCTTGTAACCAGCAGTAAGGCCTTGATGTTTCCCCAGGTTCAAAAGCTTAGTGTAAACATCACCAAGGGCAGAGTTAAACTCCTTGGAATGTAAAAGGTAAGTGACAACCTGCTGGAAACCATGCTCAATCAACCACTGATTGTCCGCAGTAACTTGGCCAACCGGAGCTTTCAACCCTTCTTTTTCTTCACGAAAAGCTTGTTGCTGAACAGCCAAGGCCTCTCGGTCAGCCTTTAGCTTCAGCAAGTTAGCCTCAAAGCTCTTCCTCAGATCACCCATCTCAATATCATGCATCTTTTTCAAATCACTAACCTCCTTCCGCCACGCTGCTTCCTTCTCTGCAAACCCAGCTATTTCCTTCTTCATTGATGCTAAGGAGGATTTCATCTTATCCTTCTTCTTGGAGAAGTCCTCATATTCCTGCATCCTTTGGCGAAAGCGAGTAATCCCTTGAGGAAGCATAGCAGCAAGGTTACAGGTGGTTAAAACCATGCGAGACAACATCAAGTCATCATCCATCTCAGTAATGGTTTGGTGCACAGAAGGAGGAGCAAGATGACTAAGAGCAGCCTCACAAACAGCAGCATCCTTGAAGGTGTCATCATTCTTCACTAGCCAAGTAGGCACATAAATACCTTCAGGGTTCAACCCTTCAACGTCCCTGCTTGAAGATTCCTGAACAGGGACAACCTTCTTGCCTCGAACCTTCTTACCATGAACAACCAACTCCTTGTCCTTCTCAACACCCGCTTCAACTTGATCCTCCGAAACTTCAATATCATCACTCAAATCCACTGGCTCAGTAGAAGTGGATTGAGGACCAGCTTTCAACAAACGACGAGAAGATCGGCGAGTTGAAGACTTGGGAGCATTAGACTTGGTAAAACCCTTAACGTTGGCAACACTAGCATAACCCGTGCCCTCAAACCTTTGCTCGGAAGTCCTAACCACAACATTCTCACCTGGAACAGACGGGGTATCCTCAAACACAACATCAGACGTGTCGTCACTCTTGATAAAGTCCAAAGCGGACATAACTGGTAAACACAAACAAAAGAAAATAAGTCATAAGCAAAGTAAAATAAGAAAAGGCATAAGGGGGAAAATGCATACCAATGCCATTTCTCATTAACACCGGATCCCGATCGGCTTTTCCCCAAATATTACTAACCCCTAAAAGCACTAACAAATGTTCGGGAAAGGGACGAACCCTCGAAGGGCACCCCTGAATGGCTGTAAGAAAAGCATCGTTCAACTCAGATTCAGAAGGCTCCGGATCATTAAGAACAGCATCCGGATGCCTCCACACCATTTTGAAAGAACGATAGATTCAGAAACCCAGAGAAAGCGATCCTTCCAGGACCCAAGCGTTGTAACCATGGACGAAATAAGACAAGTATCAACCTTTGATGTCTCAAAGGTGAACCAGTCACCATTTTTGGCTAAACGAAAAAACCTCCGAAAGAGCAACAAAGAGGGATCATACCCAAGAGCACGACACAACACTTCAAAGTGCAAAACCCTAGCCATCCCCTTCGGATGAACTTGCCCAAAAGAAACGCGATAATACTCAAGCAAGTTCAAAACGAAAAACGAAAAAGGGTAACGAAGATTAGACCACTGAAAATGACGACAATACAAGGCAATCGAACCAGGGTTTGGTTTGTCAACAGGAACATCGCAAGCAGCGGCAGTTGGGTTAAATTTTTTATCAATACCATATTCCAAACAAAACAAGTTTACTTCCTCTTGTGTCATTCGAGAGAATGACTTTGCTAAATCTTTAAGGGCACCCATTTTTGAAGAAAGTAAAAACGAAAATGGAAGAGAAAACTAACCTGAAGGAAGAAACTTGGAATGATTGTGAGTAAAATGAAAAAGTTTTACAAGTATAAAATAAATATGATTTTAAAACAGGGGTAATAAAGTAAATAAATGGTTCCTGCAAAACCGCCGCCTGACACACATCAATCAAAACAACTGTCAATCGTTTAAAATTCAAAATTCAAAAAGTAACTGCCTCAAGCCTTTCAAGCCTCCAAGCAACGAACCCTTGAAACCTTTAAAACATATGCATAAAAGTCAGAAGTCTTTGAGCATACTACCCCAAAAACCTCTGACTTGGGGGGCTGATGACGGGGGTAGCCCAAGGTTAAATAAAATGACTAATATGCAAGAGCTTAAAAGGTTGAAAGGTTCATCGGATGAAAAGCTGCAAAGTGAGAAAAGCGAGGAACAGTAATCAGTCACATCTGAGAACTCGCCTCACCAACTCACGTCCACAAACTCAGAGCAGGTCTGCACAAGTACACTCTATTAACCAGGGGTCCAAAGCCTTCAACCCCAAAAGGGGAAACCCTCCATTGCAAACAGGTTTCGCTAGTCTTGTATATGCCATTTCAGGAGATGTCTTCCCCTATAAGAAGACAACTCATTTTCACTCCTGGGACATTCCGAAACACAGAGATTCCTTAATCTCTGGTCATTCAAAGAGTACTTGATCACTTCCAAGTTACTCTTCATCACATTCACCACACACTCATTCTATTTGCTTTCTTTTCTAGATTCGAGCTTGCCTCGGAGAAGGAACTGCAAAGCAAATAACAATTACATACTAGTGAACCTCCTTCCACGTTTTGCAAACGTGGAGGGACCCCGCGACCTGCGTTAGGCAAAACTGAACCCTTCAGCCCTTTTGCCTAACCAACTTAGCTACCATCCTTGGTCCCGTGTTTGTTGCATCAACAGCACACAAGAGTGAGACTCCGGGAATCCTCAAAAATCTGCTCACTTTACTTGAAAATTTGTATACTTTGCGGGTAAAACGAATCAGAAGTGACAACGGTACAGAATTTAAGAATCAGGTAATGGACGAGTTTTATGCTTCTAAGGGAATTCTGTATGAGTACAGTTCTCGTTACATGCCTCCACAAAATGGTGTCGCTGTGAGGAAGAATAGAACGCTTATCGAGACGGCAAGAACTATGTTAGTGGAGTCGGAGCTTCCTGTTCAGTTTTGGGGGGAGGCTGTGGCTACTGCTTGTTATACATTGAACAGGGTTCTTACTGTCAAAAGGCACGGGAAAACATGTTTCGAATTGTTGCATAGAAGGAAACCGGATGTGTCTTACTTAGAACCGTTTGGCGCTCCATGCACTATGATTGGTCCACATGGCAAGTTTGGTCCAAAGGCTATCGAAGGCTTCTTTCTTGGGTATGCTACTCCAAATTTCAGGGTGTGGAATCTAGAAACGAAAAAGATTGAGGAATGGGGTGAAGTTAGGGTTCAAAGGTACACTGAATGTGTGAGAGCTCCGGGTGCTCCTTGGATGTTTGATTATGATGGACTGTTTGATTCCTTTATTCTGCCAATTTTTGATGAGGCGTCTGCAGCAGCACAAAAATGTTACTTGAAGGTGATGCAGCAGTTGATTCATTATTAGTACGACCAATTATTGTTAACCAACAAGAATCTGGTTCGGTTAATAATGTTGTTCAAAATGAGGAATTTGAAGATGAAGCAGATTATAATGTTTCGTCGGAAGATGATGAATTTCATGATGCAAATGAAGCAACTCCAGCTTCTGTTCATGCTCCTGTTCAAGGTGTTTCTGAAGCAACTTCTCAGGTGCAGAATCAAGACAATGTTGAAGGGAATGCGTCCACATCTACCGCGTCTCCAGGCATCGATTTGGTGGTTGATTTGAACATCAATAATTTGGGTATTAATGCTCGAGTTCCCGATGTTCCAGAAACTCGAATTCATGATACTCATCCTTAGCAGAATATTATAGGAGATGTCCAAAGTGGTGTACAGACACGTAATCAGCTTCGAAACAACCAGAATGTTGGGTTGTATTCGGCAATTAAAGAATCCGGGGAACAGAATGATTGGTCTTTCGCCTGCTATGTTTGTCAAGTTGAGCCGAAGCGTGGAAAGAGGCGATGAAAGACGATTCGTGGGTTGAAGCAATGCAAGAAGAACTTCAGCAGTTTCAGAAATTGGGCGTGTGGAAATTGGTAGACAGGCCCCCGAACTATAAGAAGATTGGTACTAGATGGGTTTACAAGTGCAAAAAGGATGACTGAGGTGTCGTTGTGAGAAATAAAGTGAGATTGGTTATCCAGGGCTTTAATCAGGTAGAAGGCATTGATTATAATGAAGTTTATGCACCAGTGGCACATCTTGAGGCGATAAGGATTTTCTTGGCTTATGCGTCCTACAAGAAGTTTACTGTTCATCAGATGGATGTGAAAAGTGCATTTCTTCATGTTGTGGTCGAGGAAGAAGTATATGTTGAGCAACTACCTAGTTTTGAAGATCCGATTCATCCTGACAGAGTTTGGCTTCTAAACAAGGCACTTTATGGTCTTCATCAAGCTCCGAGGGCTTGGTATGAAACGTTGTCCACCTATCTATTGCAGAATGGTTTTCGGCATGGTTGATCAACTGTACTCTCTTCATCAAGGAAAGAAACGAGGATTTGTTGCTGGTTTAGGTGCATGTGGATGACATTATTTTCGGGTCTACAAATGATGAAATGTGCAAGGAATTCGAGCGGGTGATGCAAGAGAAGTTCGAGATGAGTGCTATGGGAGAAATGAATTTCTTTTTGGGTTTGCAGGTTAATCAGTCTGAGAAAGGGATCTTCATTCATCAGACAAAGTACGTTGGGGATATCTTAAAGCGATTTCAGATGGAAGACTCGAAGCCTGCGGGAACTCCTCTGGTTCAAAATCATGGAATTACTCCTGACGGAACCGGTGAACATGTGGAACCTTCTCTCTATCGTGCTATGATCGGATCTCTCATGTATCTTACCGCTTCAAGGCCTGATATTATGTATCCAACATGTCTTCTTGCTCGTTACCAGTCTAATCCGAAGGTTTCTCATATGATGGCTGTTAAGAGGATTTTTCGTTATCTGAAGGGTTGTCCAAACGCCGGTCTATGGTATCCTAAGGATGATAACTTTGATTTGATTGCATTCAGTGACTCTGATCATGGCGGCTGCAAGATTGATGCAAAGTCAACATCAGCGGGATGTCAGTTCTTGGGGAATCGCCTAGTCACGTGGCAGTGCAAAAAGCAGACTTGTGTAGCCACTTCAACATGCGAGGCCGAGTACATTTCGGCTTCTAGTTGCTGCTCCCAAGTTCTATGGATTCAACAGCAAATGCGCGACTACGGTTTTGAATTCCTAACTACTCCTATTTATGTTGATAATTCAGCTGCTTTACAAATCACTCGTAATCCTGTACAGCACTCAAAGACCAAACGCATCGAGATTAAGTATCATTTCATACGAGATTGTTATGGAAAGAAACTTATCGATGTTGTGAAAATCCACACGGATCACCAACGTGCCGACCTGTTTACAAAAGCTTTTGATAAATCACGTTTTGATTATCTTCTTTTAGTCAATGGGATCAAGGTGAAAACCGAGTAGATCATCTTCGGCAAATCATTTTTGTAAATATTTTCATAAAAAAATACAAAAAGATTTTCCTTTTATTTACCTTTTTGCATTTTAGGGGGAGAAAATTTAAGAAAAATACAAAAACATCAGAAAATTTCAAAAATCCAAAAATATGTCCTTTATTTATTTACTGCTTTCTGTCTTTATTTTTGAAAAATTGAAAAATCCAAAAACATTGAAAAATCTCAAAAATACAAAAACATTAAAAAATCCAAAAATAAAAAATGAGTTTCTTGGAAAGATAAGAGAAGATGATGATACACCAGTGGTCGGTCAAACACGGTTAAAAATGAAAAACGGTAAGCAGCTTTACTAATGATGTATCGGTAGGCTCACAATCAGATTAAAACGTGCAGGTTGATATAAACATAACGAACTGCAAGCCAGGTGGGAACCATTCATTGGCATATGATCTTGGTACCGAAATTTCGTTTGATAGTATGTCGAGGTTCTGATATATGCGGTCTTTATGCTGTTTTATTATCTGGGTATCATGGTTGAATCTTTTACCGAAAAATAACGGGGACGCAAGTCAAGAGATTCCATGATACCATACATACGTGTACATATTGCATTTGACCTCAATAAGTGATAAACAATCACATGTCCAAAATGAATAAGTGATAAAATATCACATTTATCCAGGAGTCAAGTTCGTCTCTTTGTCTGTACGATGGTACTAACCTGTTCACGGACTTGCTCCTGTGCCCTCATGCATCTAAAAATCAAGTTCCTCATCAATAAGTGATTTAATCACAAAGGGCTTGTTTTCAATCAAGAATAAGTGAGTATCTCACAAAATATACATCAAAAACAGATAATAAACAGTATACTCACCGGTAAAGATGAACTCTCGTGCATGTCTTGATACGGGAATGTGTCGTGAGTGTATGAACACCGGCAAGCAGTATAAATCTTACCTTAACGCGTATCTCCTAATCGTGATTACATCTGATAAGTTGAGCTTATGTGGACAACAATACCGATAATTGTGGTAGAATGTTTATTGAAATTCTTACAAGAAACTAAATCTGTGTTTGACAAGACCGTAAACTGGTATGATTCTCTTACCTTGAAACTCGAAAAATATGGTAATTTTAGTGTACAGTAGTTAATGTTGTAATCATTTGTTTCTAGTTTTACGTTTCTGCATTTAGATAGTTAGGATTCTAATTTTTATTTATTTTAAAATTGTACTTTCTTGATTAGCCGAAGTTGTCGCTCGAATGTTTTCTACCGAGAAAAGGCCCAAAACCAACCTGTCTTTATTATCACAACTTCATAAAACTCTTTTTGCAAATCTGTTAAACTTGAAAACAAAATTTGTTTGAATCTGTTCATGTTTCTTCCAAGTTGGTGTTGTTGTGTTGGAAAGGTTCACAAGAACCAAAAGGGGTTCACAAGAACAAAAGGGTTCATGAAAATTAATAAGGGATCACGAAAACTTTAAACTGAACAATTGGACTTCACTTTGGGCCTAACAGTGTGAGCCCAAGATTGAGTCTTCGTCGGCCCATTATACCCTTCGTCAAACAAAGGCTTCGTCAAAATTTAACCCTTCGTCAAACCCTTCGTCAAAATCAAGGGTTCGTCGAATCTTGAGGGTTAGTGGGGTACTGGTTATAAAGGGCGGTTTCTTTTGTCAGTGTCTTTTGTCTCTGAATTCAAACCACATCATCACTCTCTGCAAAAACAAAAATCATTGTTCATCATCTCCGATAAAGCAAACCCCCAAACTTAAATCTGTTGTTGAATCTTGCACTTAAATCGTGAAGGTATGTTGTTACACACACCTTGTGATGTCGATTTGGATCAATATTGAAACAAACCTCATGGTTGCTGAAGTTAATAAAACAAAAACCCTAGGTGTGATAACTAGAATGTTAGTCTATGATATTCTTCTGATGAAACATGAAATCTAAAAGAAAAACAAAGCCTTCAAATCGTACGTCTGCTAAAATGATTTGTGTTTTTAGGGCTTAAATTTTTGTTTGAAAGATATCAGTGAAAACAGGGGTTTGTGTGCTCGTAAATAATGTTGGTTTGTTTTTGTCAAAAAGGTTTGTTTTTTATGTATGAGTGTTGTTTAAAGACTATCAAGAAGAACAAGGGTCTGTCAGGAAGAACAGGGGTTTTGTTTTTCATAAATGATGTGGATTGTTGTTGTTTAAGTTGTTTGGTTTCGCTTTGATTAACGATATAACTGACAACTTGGATTTGTTTTGAATGTTTCTTGTTTTGTCCGATTATATTCAATGGGATCTCCTCGATTTGTCTATTTATTTTTTAATGGTCTCTTGTCAGATTCTTGTTGGTAAAAACCAAGTTAATACTCGAAATTAAACAACTGTTTTGGGTATGTTGTGAGATTTCCTGTATTGGTTTGAGTTTTTAAATGATTGTGTCATTTGAATTTAATAAACTGGTGACTCTTTGTGAAACATACACTTAGAGAAATTTTGGTTTCTCACAAGTGTTAAGTCCGCTGGTAAAGTTCATACACAATGTTTGTGAAACATCTTTGTTTAATGACTTATTGTGGATGTTTGCTATGTGCAGAATGGCACCAAAAACTCAGAAAAAGAAACCAGCAACTAAGAGAACTGACAAGTCGGAGGTGGAAATTATGTCAGAACCTCGCCACAACCAGGTTGCTTATCTTGATCCGGAAGACAAGCTGGATGAATACAAGGGCATTACGAAGTGGATACGGGAATCAAGGATCAACTTTGCCGTTACTCATGAAACTACCGTTTACAAATCGTTGATAAAGGATTTCTGGAATTCAGCAGAAGTAGTTGAAATGGATGCAACGGAAACGATAAGAGGACGTGTTAATGATCAAGACGTTGTTGTTTCTGTCGAGATCCTTAACACGGTTTTGCAACTAAGAGATGATTCCGAAGCTTCGTTTTAGGTGCCACTAAAGTGTCAAAGAGGTTGCCTACTACGCATGAAATGTACCGGAGACATTTTGGGAAAGCAGCTGAACAAGTCTTCGTTACCGCTTCGTTACAAGTTTTTACTTTATGTATTGATCCAGTGTTTGAGTAATCGCCGAAGTGGATACGACATGGCGAACTATGGTCTCGTCGGTTTGATGGTGGCTTTAGTATTGAACAAACCGTTCAATATCTCAAAGTACATATTCGCCAACATGAAAGAAAACTTGAGAAGAACTGGAAGTATGACAGGTGGCAGCAAGTTCTGGATGTACCCACGGTTTCTGCAGATGATTATGAATGTACAACATCCGAATCTTCCTAAAGAAGACAATGATGTTATGAAGGTTGAAGTTATGAAAGAAATATCATTGAAAGTCTTGAAAGGATTCAGTGCTAAAAGCTTCAAGGAAAGTGATCCTCCATGGAAGTTATTCGGTTTTCTAGATAAAAACGCGTATGTGGCACCAGAAAATGATAAATGGCGACACGACAACAGCGAGTCCGACGATGAAGAGCCCACCTTGAACAAGAAGATCCAAGATAAATTTGGAAAGAAAGATGACGAAGTGTAACACCCCAGTTTTCGTATGTCTTAATATAATAAATTAATAGTGAGAATTTAACGACAAAGAATGGTAAATATAAATTTTTACCATTATACCCTAAAATATAAATTTATGAATAGGTTAACTAAGAATGTGTGAAAATAAAAGTTTAACTATCAAGTAAAGTGCTCAATAGTTGAGGGACCAAAGTTGGACAATTAGAAAGACAATTTAATAAAAATTGTCAACACAATACACACACATCAGATATGTGTGTGCGTGTGTATGCGACCAGAAGGGGGGCAAGGAAGAACAAACCCTAATCAACACAAATCAATCAAATTGAAAGGGGATTTGGAGTCTAGGTGAATGTATGACTTAAGAATGGTGATCACCTAAGTGTTTCTTGTATCAAGTAAGTCAAATTTTGCAATTTGGTGATGTTTGATTTAAGGGGTTTAGTATAATTCGTGAATGTATTGCTAAATTCAGTATGATTAACAGTTTCTAAGGAGGTTTAGACATCACTAGATGCTAAATTTTAGTATGAACATGATTAGGGCAAAAACCCACTTGCATGTCAAAATAATGCTTGGAAATTGTGAAGTTTGTATGTTAAATTGATGATTTAATTGTGAAATTGTTATGAATGTAGATTTAGAATTGTATGTTTTTTATTTGAATGATAAATCCTAACATGGTAGTATGTTTATGTTGCTCAAGAATGAACTATGGAAGTTGTGCTTAAAATGCTTGTACATTATGCTAATCTAGTGATATGCACACCATGTGTTTGACAAAATGTCTAAGTGAGTTAGTTATGGCTTTTGCATGAATACTTGTTAAGATGATGCAACTTTCTTATGATAATGATGTATGTAGTTATTAAACGCCATAACATACCATAAGGATTGTAAAATTAATGTTGAAAGAAAGCTAAAGTACGGGATTATGATATATAGGCACAAAGAAGGAAGAAGGCGCAAGTCACTCAAAGGCACAATCATCACAAGATCGCGGTAAGTTCATATGAACTTTATTTACTTTAATGTAACTTTTCGAAAAGTGGTATTTGGTTCTATGGAATTATTGTAAAGGTTCATAACGGGTCGAATGATGTAAGTATATGGAAAAGTGTGGTCTTTAATGATTCATGGTGAATGATTCGGAAAGTGATACGTTGGATACTTCCGAATGGAAGTATGGATGCTATTAAGGTAACAAGACATGTTAACGGGTTGAACAATGATAGGTAATTAAAGGATTTTTGAAGTAATATGTGTTTGAACTAATAATGTTTCCGTTATGAAATGTAGGTAAATCTCTTGCTTGAATGCAGCGCGCCCGAACCGAACACACACACGAAACGTCGACTCTAAGCGCTTCCGGTCCAAGTTGTTTGTTTGATGGGTTAACTTACCATTTTGATTAGTAAATGTTATTTTGTATGTGTCTAGTTTGTTAGTAGAAAGTTTGGATACTAAACTTGTGTAGTTTGTACAAAAGGTTCATGGCGAACCATATACGGTTGTAATTTTGATTATGTTGGTAAGTGTCGTAGTATTAATAGTAATGGTATTGTTAAAAACAGGGGGAAAGGTACCTATTACGAACGGGTCATGTCAAAATTTTGGTAAAATTGTAAGAGAAATTGTATGTCGATTTGTCGAATGATGAATTTGGGGCTTCACAAGTGGACGTTTATGTTAAATGTCAAATGTGAAAAAATTGGGCGTTTCATGACGAAGGTGGTGATGGTGGTGAAGGTGGTGATGGTGGAGCTGTCAGTGCAAGTGGCACAGGCTCTACTGGAGGTGATCGAGGAACGGAACAAGATGAAGATTATGTTCCATCTGACACCGAATCTGAGAAGGCAAGAAAGAAGCAAGTTGCGATTCGAAGAAAGAAGAAAAGTCGGAAAACAATTGGTGAATCACAAGCTCAACCTGCCTCAATGCAGCCATCAGAATCTGTTCAAGAAGGGGAGGTCGATCCTCGACTTGCTTTCTCTGCTGAGGAAGCTGCAGTTATGACAGCCTCTATTTCTGAAACAGTTCAACCGCCTCCAACAACCACATCCGTCACTGAAACACCGATTGTACCAACCCCAGTTCAAGCAACTATAAGTGAACCACAACAAGCAACATCATCAACTCAAGCAGCTCGAGAAAGGATTGGAAAACAAAGTGAAGAACGATGTGGTTCAACGTTCGAGCACATGTTCGACAGTGACAAAATGAACTATCTGTTCTCATAATTTCAAGCTGCAGCACGTCAGATAAACAGACATTCGGATGTCATGATATCAAACCGTGAGACTAATATTGCTCAACAATTACAGATCGATACATTGAAAGAAGTTGTGCAGAAACAACAGGCAGAGATTGAGCAATTATGAGCCGAAAATGTTCAGTTGAGAGCTACTGATAATGCTCGTGGAATTGAGATGAATCATATGAAAGAACGAAGCACTCTTCTGCTACAAAATGCCGATAAGTTGTCAGGAAAGTATGATTATATAACAAACTGGTACGATTCGAGAAATAAGACCATAGCTGACAATGCAAAGAAGATGATGAGCAATTACGATATGACGAGAAAGCGGGTTAATACCCTTTGGGATGAAAGATGCAAAGCTCAGGAAGTGTTGCAAAAACGTGATCATGACAGCGAAGATCAAGGCAATCCTGATACATCAGCTTCTTCTGCACCACAAAGGGAATCTGTTTCAACTCAAATCGTAGTGTATCAGCCCCAACAGCCGGTAACGACCCAAGGAACGTCGGGTGGGTCGAAAGATGACGTTGCTCAACTGGAAAGCAGTACAGACTTGCAAGAACGTCCAACTGTTGATAGACAAGACTTGGAAGATGGGGAGTTTATCTCTGAAATGACAGATGAACAGATTGTAAGGTTAACGGATATGAAGGGAGTTGATGAGCCAACCATTAATGAGATCACAAGTGAACCCGATACAACTAACTTAGAAGGTGTGGACGAAATTGTATTTGAAGGCGATGTTGAAAAGTCAAAGTATGTCAGAGAACACAGAACTGAGTTCAATCCGTTCGATGAAGATTGGTTGAAAGATAATGTAGACGAAATCGATGAAAAATTGAAGAATCGTGATTCGTCCGATGTTCAAACAGATTCTTTCAAAAAATGGAGGAAGAACTTTCTTTTGAAGACTGCTAAACCAGCTCCTCCGGTCGCACAGGTTGACTATATGAGGTATGAAAAGAATCGTCCTTCGGGAGGGATTCTGAGCTGGATGTTTGTGAAGGAACTTCATTGTGTTGATGTGAAGCGTGAGCACGGAATTCAATACTTCAACTCGCTTCTAAGCATTCTTACCCTGCCATTTTACGACGTAGCAGTGTTGGCACGACTGGAGTTGATAGACCGGTCAAATTATGAAGGTGCTATGTTGTTTGCTCAGAAATTACAAATGGAACGTCTAGAGGGTTGGGAGTTGTATAAGCCGCAGTTCCCAATGTACGAGCAGATAAAGTTTACATTGGATCCAGCGACCAATACGGCTAGGTACATGCTCGTATACCGGTGAAGGTCTTGGATAGAATTCCTCTGATGAAGATGAAACAGGATATTCTTGGGGACATGGCTTTGTGGTGTTATGACTCAGACACACATGAAGCAGTGATCGTCTTCCGGAACGACAAAGAAAATATTCGCATACTTGACCCGATGTGGATTGTTAACATGTCGGCAGCTGACATCGATAGATTGTTTCGTCATGATATCTTCCATGAGTACAAGGATGCAAATCAGGCTCTTCGCTTTCAACGCGTCGCCTGTTTCGGCTATTATCAGGGTATTCATGCAGGAAGTACGTGGTCGGAGAAAGGCCATTAAGGGATGAAGACCGAAGACCAAGCAACAGACAAGGGGGAGTTTGTTGGTGCAGTTTTGTGTCTGTAGCTTGTTCTTACGTCATCGTAATGTGTACGGTCTTTGTTTTTGGTCTTGTACAGTTTTGGTCGAGTCGGCCAAGTCAAGATATCCTCCTATCTTGACTTGGCGCGACATTTACTTTGTTTATGATGTAAATCAGTTTGCAAAATGTGCAACTGATAGATGTTATCATGTTTGGATCTCTTTGTATGTGGTGTGTGTATGTTATTGTCATTATAAGGTTCCCCTCCCATGAAGAGTCAAGGTCTTCGTGGGAATCCATGTTGACAAACAGTGGATATTGGTGTAAGAAGGGTTCACTACGAACCCTTAACAGTTCGTAGAACATGGATGTTAAGGAGATATAACCACGAACCCTTAACAGTTCGTGGCACATGGAGGGTTCGTGGATATAACAGTTCGTGGACTGTGGGTTTTTGTCAATGATCACCACAAAGGCTCACACCCTTCGTGGGCTCCTTAACAGTTCGTGGGCCAGTAACACCCTTCGTGGTGTTACTGGGTATCAGGGCCTATATAATGACACTTGTTCACCATTTTACCCAAGAGAGTCCTGTGAGTTTTGTAACAGTGTATTGTGTGTATGTACTGATTCTCTTCAATCAATCAAAGCTTTGTGAATCTTTGAGTACTTGTGTTTGTTCCATTTTGTTTGGTTTGCATACTTACGTGGATTCCGCACTCGTTAGTGTGTTAGTATACAAGGAAGTAGGTTTAATCTTGATCCTCCAAGTGGACCTACACTCTTTTTTCCGCTCCCTTGTAAACCGACTTGAAACGGGCTCTTTTCACTCTAGACTTCCTCCTTTCTCTCTCTCTCTCTCTAGAGTGCCACAAAAGATATGAGGTATTAGAGCATTCACATCCATTCCACCATATTTTTACCCTATGTTACACTAAAAAACACTATATTTTCTCTCTCATTTTCAATTAAATAATACTTTTTTATACCTTTATCATTACGTTTTGTCTCTCCTCTACTCACAATCACTTTCAAAATGTATTAAAAAATTATAGGGGGTGAACAGTGTCCCCTCAAATATACAGATGAACAGTAACATTTTCTCTCTCCTCCACTCACAACCACTTTTTATACTCTTTGTATTATAAAAACTCCACTCACACATTTTGATGGAATGGATGTGAATGCTCTTAGGGGTTCTTTCTCCTAAAATACCATTACGCATTGTGACTAATTCACTCCTTACGGGCTTTCCATGATCCATTCCATAATGAGTTAATTACCCTTTTGCCTTTTCCTTGATTCATCAATTTATTAAAATTTGGGATGTAAGATGTTACAATTTCACCGTCGTGCCTACAGGCAGGTGAGTTACCGGGTTTTCCCCGGAATTGGTGGTGGACTCAGGTTACTCTCGGAGTACTCCGTTTGGTCCAGTGGGTGTCCCGAGAGTGCTCGGGATTGATTCTGTTGGCCGTTCAAAAAAAAAAGATGTTACAATTTTATACACTCATGTTAGAACCTCTAAATGTTATGTTGTAATAGTTGAGCACATCGTTGTAAACCCTTAGGTATCCGACATCTTGAAATACATTTTTTAGTAATTCTAATTTCATACAGAGAATAAAAATATAAATTTTGATTTGTAACAATAAAGTAAGTAACTATATATAATGTGGATTTAAAAAAATATCAATATTATTTTGGATAAAAATTCAAATTTGACAACTGCATTTTCTTCCATGTCTATCTTCCAACCTTACGTAACTTTCAATCAATTGCAATATTTATTTTTTAAACCGCAGATTTGGATCACTATGGACCACTGAAATATTATCGTGCCACAAGCGGAATCACCAATTCATATCTATCTCAACTGGACAATAATTCTTAAATACCAATTGAGGAGTAATAATGCAATATTCCTACAACAATCTTTACCGTAAAATCAACCTTATGTAACTGCTTTCACTTGCAATATTACTATGACAATCTTAATCTTAACCATGCTTTCAATCGATTGCAATATTACTATGGCAATCTTAATCTTAACCATTAAATAGATGTTGTCAATGATCCATATTCATTCATTCTTTTTCCAAAATATTTTATCTCTCACCGTTTACAACACAAAAAATGTAGATCCCATTATTCACACGTCCCATAGCAATATAGCATACCAAAAATCTTAAGTAACATCCACTAAATGGAATAGGTGATGATACCATTATTTTCATATCGAGTATATTATAATGTGTCATGAATAGTAATTTTCTTGTGGTGACTATTAACTTGAAAATGTGACCATTACCTAGTCAGCAGTTTAATTTTGCTTCTACCATAATCCAATCATGCATGTAACGTTTGTTTTCTTGTATCGTAACACTTGCAATACATGTTATGTTGATCAAATAATATTGAGATGTAATGGTGTGTACTTGTTCTTCATGTTTAAGCGTGTAAGTATAAATTACAATTTTGGACTTAATAACTTGATAAAAAGGTATGTATGAACTTAACTATGTCATCACAGCTTTTATAGTCAGGGGAGGAGTTTAGTGGAAACCGGGGTGCACCCGCCCCTGAATATTTCGGTTAGAAGTGTAAAATTTCCAATTTTTCGTCCAAAAATTTTAAAATTATAAAGGATCCCCCCCCCCCAAAATTATTTTCCTAAACATATATACAATATATAAGTTGGGTCTCATGACTTTCCGCTCCCCATAACTTTTGGTCAAGCTCCGCCACTGTTTATAGGTTAGCATCAAATGCATTAAATTAACACTAATAATTCGTTGGTCAACATGAAACAAAGAACCGGTTCATACTTTGTTATGGAGCGCCTTGTTGCTCGATCCGACTTATAATGCTAATATTATATTTTTTTTTTGAACGGCAAATTTCTTTAATTTCATGTCATTTGTGGAACTTGAACCTAAGACCTCCCCCTCCCTCACGTAGGTGTTTAAAGATTTTGCCTTTAACAATGGACCACCACCTCATTGGTATGCTGTCCATATCTGGTATCCTTTTAATAAAATAGTAAGTATTAAATTAGTTTATTAAATGGTAGATGTGTTAATTATTACTATTTCTCTTTCATTGCAAAAGCCCACTAGTTGCTCTATTTGTCGTTTAAAAAACCTATAATTTTTTTTAGTTGAATTGAATCATATTAGATCTTTTAAAACATAGACGATTACATGATAAATATACATTTTGGTTTTAGTTAAATGGCTACATTTTCCATGATAAATATACCACAACATAAATGCTGAAAGATTTGAACTCTAAACATTTTAATAGTGAATTCATCATTACGAACCACCGGTTTAGATCTTTTAGTAATTTAAAACATCCGGTGTATATTGGAGAACATTATCCAAACATATACTTGAGGAATACATAGATATAGATATACATATAAAATGGATGTTGGCCGGTCGTTAATATCTATTGACACTTTGTCTGTAGGTAAATCTCACTCAATGTTGAAGATGACAGTTTTGTTGGATGGCTTTTCCCATACTGTACTAGCTGTGTAAACTTTTGTTTTCTTGTTTCTAGCGCGACAATTTCCATAATGGTTCCCCACAAATTATTTAATCGCAAAATTGCCCTTTTCAGGACCACTTGGCAACTTCTAATTGGATTGCTCAATAAATTCCTCTGACGCCCATATCTTTCTATTTTTGTACAATATAATATATCACCTTTTTTTATTTTTTTAGAGATGAAAATATCAACAAAAGTGCAAATATGGAGAATAAACGGAGAGTTGATTTCCAGGGAGTTTCATGTATGATATTGTATACTGCTAACAATCTGTCGACTGAGTTGTTCTTAATAGTTTATTTATTTATTTATTGTTCATTTAGGAAGATTTAAATAAAATAATTGTTTATAAGTAAAATCTAATGAATTACCAAAAAAAGCCATAAAGAATTGTCTAAATAAAATCTAAGAAAATTGATACATCAGTATAATCTAAAGGGAACTATGTTTTGAGTAATAATACATAAGCATTCATTCATATATGTCACACGATTACACTATGATGGGTATAGAAACTAGTGGTACATGTGTTCTCACAATACGAGGATATGAAAACTAGGGGTGCAAACGAGACGAGTAGCTCACGAGCTACTCGAGATCAGCTCGATAAAAAGCTTGAATTAACGAGCCGGGCCTTATCGAGCTCGAGCCTTGTAAGTGTAGCTTGTTTAAGCTAGCCGAGCCTTATCGAGTTTAGTATACTTTAGGGTTTAAACTATGTATTACTTTTTGAATGATTTAGATGTTTTTTTTTAATTGAGTTCTCAAACTGTCGAGCCAAGCTCGAGTCGAGCCTTGGCTTAATAACAACCAAAAACAAGCTCTCGAGTCGAGATTTAGCTTGTTTTAACTCGCGCCATAGATACTTAGATCGAGCTTTCGAGCCGAGCTCGCGCCCAAAATCCAAGGCTCGAATTGAGCCGAGCTCGAGCTCGAGCTCGAGCTTCATGAAGTTGTAACGAGCCCAGCTCGATTAAGGTAAGGCTCGTGCTTGGCTCGGCTCATTTGCACCCCTAATGAAAACCATTAGTGCGCATGGCGTAAGTTTCGGTGTAATGTAATGCAGTGCAAAAATTATTTGTATTTACTTATAAGACCTAGAAATGTAATGTGTATTGTAATCAAGGTTGGAGAACTCGCTAGTCGCTAGTCGGCCGGTGAAGTGGGGACTAGCGACTACTCGGGATTACTCGGGATTAATCAGGATTAATCGGATCGGGTTTTTTATATGTAATTTTCAGTTTTATGTATAAATATATACATTTTTATAGGTAAATGTTTCAAGTAGCTAGGTTTTAAATCTTACTCAACTCATTTATTTAAGTATATATGATTAATTGTTGGAATTCAAATGATTTGGTTGGAAACTGACCGGAATTTAGAGGTTTTGGGCGGAATATACAGGTTTTTTGCTGGAATCGTCGACTTTTGGCTTGCCTAGTCGGACCTAGTCGTGCCTAGTCGGACCTAGTCGGGTAATAGAACGATTTAAGAAAAATTACTCAGTAACTGGGCGACTAGCGACTAGTCGGCGATTAATCGCCGGCTAGTCGCGATTTTTGCAACCATGATTGTAATACAAAAAATATGTTTGTAACTTAAAACAATTCATTGATATGTTATCCAAGATCCCAATTTTTGATATTCTATATACAGAATTTAGTTAGTTACATTGATAAATAATATTCAGTTTTGACATATAAGCATTCATTCATATATTATTTCTTAAACTGAACCAAATTGTTAAAAATGTTTAATTTTAAGGCCAGGATGTATATAGCAAGTTTTGATTGATGGTCGAAATCTTTCCAATAAACTTGAAGGGCCTAAATTGGACAAACTATACACTCGATAAAACTTGGAATTCATATGAGAGAGCTACATTTTCGTTCAAAACAAAAAACTAGAATATGCATTTGATGTTCTTGTGTGTGACGAGAGAACAATCAAGAAAACAAGAATGAAGAGTTCACAAATCGACCATAAATCTATTCCAAAAACCTTGATCTAACCATATTATTAATTTATATGTAACTTAGTTTGCTGAAAGTGAGTCGAACCTGATAAATGGATCTTCTAGTTCAAACTACTGAGATGGAAAGAATGAGGTAAAAAATGATAATATGTCTTCTCTCTATCTAAAAATAGAGGGCGCAAATCTTACGAAACACACACATATATATACACGCACATGTTCTTAGGATTATGTAACTTTGCCCTTAGAGAAAAATAAATATAACAAAAACTAAGAATAAAATGCGTAGCTTAGGGTTATCGGGGCGCCCCCGTGAAACACCTTATCACGATAGTGCTATCCATGAAACACCACCGCAAGTGGGTGTTTCACGGTAGTGGTGGGTTTGGCCATTATACGCATCATAGTCGGGAACGATTATGGAACTTGATTCAAGGGTTATGATTGGGTATGGGTTAACGAGATTGTGGTGGTCGTAATGGGTGTTACAAATATAGTACTGAAAAATATGATAAAATATGATGGAATGAGGTATGAAATAGTAATTAAGTAGTGTTATAGATGTGAAAATGTAAAGAATGACCCTTCCAACTTAAGAGTCTTTTTCCGTGTAGTGGGGCAAAGAAAACGGCTTATTTGGTATCATCCTGGTCCACTAAGGTTTTGCCAAGTCATGAAAGCAATGGTACAATGTCTTTTTCCTATAACGACTTTTTCTTAACCATTCCTCTTGAACATGGTTTTTAAGAGGCCACGTCTACCTTTATTATTGTTACAAATATAATAATACCCGATGGAAGTATGAAAGTGACCTAACTAGAACAAAAGTTATTTTACGATTTTTATTGTGTTTTATCATGTATTATTTCTTTTTTAATAATTTTTGAGTATGGACATAAGTATCTACCAGAGCATATGATACACTTATGATCTTTCTATCTGAAAGATCTAAAACGATACGGATAAGATAATATTTTCAATTTTTAAAAGTTTAATAAGAATCTCTATTAAACTCATGGTTTGTTAGAACCTCATCCACAGAAGTCTTAGTCAAAATAGATTAGGATATTGATAAATAAATAAATATATATATATATATATATATATATATATATAGGACAAAGATCCGTTAGGAACCACCCTTTATTGCGAGAATCGCGAGAACCAGTGTGAACACAAACAGTAATACCTAAAAAAATCTAAAAAACACCCAAAAAAAAATTTTTTTATTTTTTTACTATTTTTTATATAAAAATCGCTACTTTTAGTATCCAAAAAAAAAATTTTTTTTTTTAATTTTTTTTTTTTTAAATTTTTTTTTTTTTGCTACTAAAAGTAGCGATTTGAACATAAAAAATAGTAAAAAAATAAAAAAAAAATTAGATTTTTTTTTGATTTTTTTTTATTTTTTTACTATTTTTTATATAAAAAATCGCTACTTTTAGTATAAAAAAAAAAAAAAAAAAAAACCTTTTTTAAAAAAAAAAATTTTAAAAAAAAAAATTTTTTTTTGCTACTAAAAGTAGCGATTTGAACATAAAAAATAGTAAAAAAATAAAAAAAAAATTAGATTTTTTTTGATTTTTTTTTATTTTTTAGGTTTTTTGGGGGTTTAGTTTTTAGCATTTTAGCTTGAGGGGGGGGGGGGTTAGGTTTTTGGGTGTGGGGGAGGGGGGTTTAGGTTTTTTTTTTTGGGGGGGGGGGGGGGGTGGGGGGGTTAGGTTTTTTTTAGGTGTTTTGAGGGTTTTAGTTTTTAGCATTTAGCTTGGGGGGTTAGGTTTTTTTTTTTTTTTTTTTGGGGGGGGGGGGGGGGTTGGGGGGTTTAGGTTTTTGGGGGGTGGGGGTGGGGGTTAGGTTTTTTTAGGGTTTTTTTAGGTTTTTTAGCTATTTTAGGTTGTGTTCACATTGGTTCTCGCGGTTCTCGTAATAAGGTGGTTCTCGCATGAACCTTACCCTATATATATATATATATATATATATATATATATATATATATATATATATATATATATATATATATATATATATATATATATGGGGATGGTTCAAATGAAAACCACTTTTATTGTGAAAACTCGAAAACTAACTAAAAAAAGCCTAAAAAATACACAAAATTTTTTTTTTTTTTTTCAATTTTTTTTATAAAAATCGCTAGTTTTTATATATAAAAAAAAACTTTTTTTCAAAAAAAAAATATATATTTTTTGTGTAGTGCACATGTGTAATAATACACATGTGTAGTACACATACATATGTGCAGTATTACACATGTGCACTACACAAAATTTTTTTTTTTTTTTTTTTTTTGAAAATTTTTTTTTATATTAAAAAACCTGCGAAATTTTGATTGCAAAAAAAAAATTAAAAAAAAAATTTTTGTATGTTTTTTTGGCTTTTTTTAATTAGTTTTCGAGTTTTCACAATAACTAGTGGTTTTCATTTGAACCTTCCCCTATATATATATATATATATATATATATATATATATATATATATATATATATATATAGGGTAAGGATACTGTAAAAAGGGCCTAAAGTGTGAGAAGTGTATTATAACACTATATATAATATTATATAACACCATATAAACACCGTATAACAATATGTAACACCATATAATACCATATAACACTATGTAACACTATATAACATTATATAACAAATATAACACTATACATCTATCATAGACATGCTATCAGACAACCTATAGTGTTATATTTGTTATATAATGATATATAGTGTTACATAGTGTTATATGGTATTATATGGTGTTACATATTGTTATACGATGTTTATATGGTGTTATATAGTAGTATATATAGTGTAATAATACACTTCTCACACTTTGAGCACTTTGAGCACTTTTTACAGGATCCTCTACCTATATATATATATATATATATATATATATATATATATATATATATATATATATAACTGTTTTATCTTGATCATTTTAATCATGTAGGACGAGAAGATTTTTTTTTCATTTGCGAAATTTCATAAAAATGACAATTTCATCTTTCATCTTTTTCATAAAAATGAGAATTTCATATGGGGCATATTATCTTTGTGATTGTTTGATTATTTATACAAATATTAAAATGTATTAAGATATCATGAGGAGTGGCTTGACCGTAAAAGATAAGTTGCAGCTTGGGGTCTATATTTCGTGATTATTTACTAGATATGTCATATGTACTATATAAAAAATTGATCAATTATGCTTTGTCTATTACAATAAGACATATAAATACAAGAAGAGAAAGCTAATTCTAAGGAATACATTTAATTACAAATATATGCAAGGCTATAATGTGGGAGACAATCACTCAAACGGTTTTGACTGATTAATGTGATGGAATTGATTTTCTCTTTGATCATCTTGAGTTAGTCATTTTCCTTAATATGCTCCCACAAGATGGACGATCGTATGATAAGTCCAATCTTGGTTAACAGTGGATCACTTTGGTATTTAAGAAAGAGAAGAAGTTGATGAAGTTGAAGATGTAAACGAAGATGAAGTAGATGAAGCAAAAGAAGATATATTTTGTGGTTTTTTTTTATAGGGTGAATGCAATAAAAGATAGAAGATAGAATGATGGTTGTGGCAGTGATAGGATTATAGGTTTTGCAAAACATAACTGATATTGACGGAGAAGTTGTGTTTGAAGATGTAACCATGTGTAATGGTGATGTAGGTCGATGGTTTTTTTTAACCTCTTTTTTTTTATTTTGGAGAAACATATAGATGGAAATTGGATTGTAGGTGACAGAGGGTGGTGGAGTTTGAGGAGAACAGACAGTTATGGCGACAACGAGAGTGAAGGTAGCGTTAGGTATTCTATTCTGATGGTTATGGTCGTGTGTCGTTGAGAGGAGTAATATTGTGATTGTAAGAGATATTACTTGAATATAGAAAGAAGAAAGGAGATTTTGAAATCTACGGAAGAAGAGAAGGGTCGGGATGTTGAAGTGGGAATGGAGGAGAAGTCATTGCTAATGGTAGACTTGTTTAGGAGTGTTGGCTAAAGAAATGATGGTTGTAGGATCAAGAGCTTCTCGGTGGAGATAAGTGCTCCGATACCATATAAGAAATTGATCAACCATGCTTTGTCTATTACAATAAGATATATAAATACAAGAAGAGAAAACTAATTCTAAAGAATACATTTAATTACAAATATATGCAAGGCTATAATGTGGGAGACAATCACTCAAACGGTTTTGACTGATTAATGTGATGGACTTGATTTTCTCTTTGATCATCTCGAGTTAGTCATTTTCCTTAATATGTACATTGTTTTTCGATTATTTGTATATGGTATTGCATTCTTCTCGGATTTGTCAACATAGGAAGTGTTGGGTATGTAAAGACTATAGGAATCCGTTCGTGCAAAATAAATAAAATTATTTTATTAACTTGAATTAAATAAACAAATCAGAATGAAATAAAATTACAGTACAATTTACAACTGAAAAAGAAAAAAAAACAAGAACAAAAAGACTCGAACAGAAACACTGTTCTTTGGCTGAGGATCGTGTTAGACACGGGTCCCTTAAAACAAATTTCGTGTCTCCCAGGAGAACACGTTTGTTTCCAGGATACAACAGCCGCAAGCAGTTGCACTGCCGGTCTTGTCTCCAACCCGAAGGTGTACCTTGAACTCTTGAAGAAGATGAAGATTTCTGTGAGGGAGGAAGAAGATAGCTTTGTGTGTTTTCGGTGTCTTTCTGCAACAGGGTAACACCCTATTTATAGTTGCAGGTGTAGGCGAAACTGAAAAACGAATTAAATGGAGAATTAAACTGCATTAGACGTCTTTAATGCACTTTAGTTCGTCACTTAATTCTCAGTCAAACGCATTAACTTCGTCAGTTTCAAATGCTGAATGTAACTGCACTAGCATTAACTGCAGCAGGAAGCTTCCGCGCGCGCGCGCAAGACACACCGGTGCGCGCAGGTTTGCACCCTCATGCGCGGTGCGTCCACTTGGCTCACTGCCATGCGCGCGTGCGCCATACTCACTCAGGTCCATGCGCGCCTGCGCGCGTGTGCCACGTCACCTGTGAGTCTCTACGAGCACGCCACACAGTCGCGCCGTTTTGGCTCAGTATGGTGCGTCGCGCACGTCACCTCAGGCCCATGCACTGTGCGCGCAACCGCGCGCTCATGTGTACTCGCTCGCGTGCGCGCATGACTGCCACGTCATGCGCCACTGCACGCGGACCCACCAGGGTCATGCGCATGCATCCCACATCACCAACCATTTGGTCCTTGCAACCCTTGTGCTTCACCACGCGCGCGCTGTCAAAAATACAAAGACGGGTCTCAAGCGGCTCGCAGTGATGCGAGCGTGCGAAGTGCAAAGTGCACCATCAAAGCGCCATATTGCGCCTCGTCGCCCACGCCACGCGTGCGTGCGAGTTAGGGTGCTCCGCACCCTTCGCTAGTACACTAGTGAGTGCTTCCATGAAACAATAAGGATGAAGAGATCCTACTTAAATACCCCTTTAAGTTCCATCTCTCATCCGATGTGGGACAAGGTGCCACTTTCCCACATTTTCAGCGTTCAAGTTTCAAACACCAAACTTTAAGCATCGATATCTCATTCATCTTAGCTCCGTTTTGGACGTGGTTTTGTACGTTGCGAAGCTCTTCTGACACAGAACACAAACCCACAAATAAATATATAAAACCCGCTCATTTTATTATATTTATTTCTAGTCCAAAATAGGAAAAAATCATTTTCCTATACAAAATTTCCAACAATCCCCCACATGAATAGAAATCGATCTATCAAGTTTCAACGATACACATTCAACAGTTGAGCATTGCAAGATAGGTAGGTGTAATCTTTGAACCTACTTTTGTGAAGCATACTTAGCCTCCTAGGGTCTTGTAGACGCGATGTCGTTGAACAATCCCCCATTTATGTAGGCGACAATATACATTCACACAATACTCTCCCTAGCCGAGTCAAGACCTCATGGTTGTGTCCGTTCATGGTCATGGAATACGTTCCTGGTTCTACGAGAGCTCTAGGATTTGTGCCTCCCCACAAATCCATTCGAAGCGACCCCACTTCTCTCTAACATAGGTGATTCCTCTGAATCATTAAAAGCATCATGGTTAATTTGGATTTCCTCAAAATCCTTAACCTCAACATGCTTAACCTTTCCTTCATGTCACTGATTGGAATGGACTAGGAAGTATACAACTCCCTTTATTGATTTTTGGGGCACCCCCCACAGTGACTCCCTTTGGGTTTATGATTAAGTTTGCCTATTGAACCTAGATCTTGGGATCTCCAGTCAACTAGGTTAGGTTTCCCTCATATTCCCTTCATCTATGGGCCTTAGTCCCGTTCCTCTTGACAACCTATACACCTTATCTGTGCTTAAGCCTTTTGTTAACGGGTCCGCAATGTTCTCATTTGACCTCACATAGTCAACTGAGATAACACCCGTTGAGATAAGTTGTCGTACTGTGTTGTGTCTACGTCGAATGTGCCTTGATCTGCCATTGTATATCATGCTTTGTTGATGTGAGTAAAATGCAACATATAAATTACATCAAATGAGGCATAAAACTAACCCTTTTTAAGTACTAATGTTGGAAAAAGTGTGCTTTTGTCTTCCTTTTGTATTTTCAGGGTTAAAAGAGCTTAAATGAACAAAAGAAGCAAAAATGCAGCTAAATACAACATAAATACAAAGAAAAGGAAGAAACGTGGCATGCCCGACTCCTCGACAGCATCTCCCAAAGCAAAAAACAAGAAGAAAGCTGAGCATGGGGCTGTGTCCAGCTGAGCATGGGGTTGTGCCCAGCTGAACACGGGGCTGTGTCCAGCGGACACGGGGCGTGTCCAGCTCAACACGGGGCCGTGCTCAGCGAACACGGGGCAGTGTCCAGGATGGTCAGCCCTGGCAGAAAAGACAAAGTGATAGAAGCTTCTATTGCCCACCACGGGGCCGTGCCCAGCGGACACGGGGGCGTGGTCAGAGTGCTGCAGGTGCATTTATTGGAATTGCGAATTACAATTAATGAAGAGAGAGAGTGTCAGACGGGCACGGGGCCGTGTCCAGCGGACACGGGGCCGTGCCCAGGCTTCTGTTCAGCCTATAAATAGGAGTGCTTGGCTTCATTTCAACTCATCCCTTGGCACACCACCTCTCTCACACTTCATCCACCACCCACCACCACCATAACACCATCATCCACCACCATCATCCATTGTCCATCGTAGAGTGTGTGAGTCGTCTCGGGATCCAAGATTGATCGTAAGAGTTCTTGACAATCAAGGCCATGTTTGCCTAAGTCTCTTACATCACTTGGTGAAGACAAGTGTTTAGTATAATACTTTTTATTTTTAATCTTTTGCACTTTTTATTTGGTTTTGTATTAATGACTTTAATAACTAGTTACTTATGTTGAAGGTGATCTTTCCTTATCGTTTGTCCGTGGTGTCTTGGCGTTATTTTACTGTCTATATAAAATAAAAGATTTTCACCATTCATATCTCCACGGTCTATATGGAGGTATGTTGGCTACCTGGTCGGGGGTTAAGGGAACGGTTTGGTAAGGGTCTTGCCCTTGTTCAGCGTTTAGAGGTCCTGCTTGGGACCTGGGTCAAATTTAGTAGGATCTCCTTCAATGCCCATAGGTATTGGATGGCGGGGATCCAAACTCTTTGACCCCCTCATAAGTTAACTACTATTAATACTATAACCCGGCTATTTAGGACTGTATCCCTGCTGACTCAGACTACTTAGCCGAGGGTAACGTCACCGCCAGAAGCGGGGCCTACCACAATTTGCATTAATAACTTAATTCATTATCTTCCAATAATCCGACCCTTTAGGATTGTATCCTTGCTGACTCAAACTACTGGGTTGAGGGTAACGTCGCCTTCAAAAGAGGGGCCTACTACAATAACTAAGATAATCTCTTAAACAAGTGCAAAAGTGCGAAAATAATCAAAGGTTATACTAATACACGTGTCGGATCCAAGTGATTCATCTTGTCTATCTGTTTTTATTTTATTTTTATTTTCAGCATTTAGTTAGTTTTTATTAGTTTAAAACATTTTTCTAACCTTTTTGATTTGATTAGACGTTGAGGATAAACCGGTATTAAAAGCTCTTGTGTCCTTGGACGACCTCGGTATCTTACCAACACTATACTACGTCCACGATGGGTGCACTTGCCCATATGTGTGTTTAGTGTTAGTAAATATCGTGTTTTATAAATTTAAAACTTGGCTAAAAGTGTAAAAAGGGCTTAAATATATATCTAAAAACATATATACACTAACACGCATCAAGTTTTTGGCGCCGCTGCCGGGGACACAAGGATTTTAAGAAAGCTTAAAATCAACGGCCTAATCAGTTTTTCAAAACCTTTTTAAAACACGCGCATTTTTCTGCATTTTAGTTTAGTTTTGCATTTACAGTAGCCTGAACACGGGGCCGTGCTCACTGAACACGCCCCCGTGCTGCATATTTTTAGAGTAGATACCCAGATACAGAGTCTGAACATGGGGCCGTGCTCACTGAACACGCCCCCGTGCTCAACGTGACCAGTAACTTTAATTAAAACGCCCAGATACAGACCCTGAACACGGGGCCGTGTTCACCCAACACGGGGCCGCGTCCAGCCTCTGTTTCCGTCTTATTTTTGTTTTCTGGTCCCGAGACTCAGTTGTGATCTGTTGAGTGATTCTTATGGATCAATACTCAAGAGGTTACAACTACACCTATGATGAGGATGATTATAGGGGTAATTATTGCACTAATTGTCGTAACGCACGCTCGGTTCAATATAATACTTCTTATCAACCATCCAATTCATACAACCATTATGAGGAGCCCAGGTACGAGCCATCAACTTCATACACATCCTATGAAGACCAAAGGTATGAACCTCCTCCCTCATACTCATATTTTGAGGAACCAAGGTGTGAGCCTTCATACTCATACTTTGAAGATTCAACATATGAGCCACCACCTTGATACACTTACTATGAGGAACCATGGCGTGAACAACCCACCTCATATGAGTACTATGAAGAACAAAGTTTCGACCCTTATCCATCATATACTTACAATGAAGAACAATGGTGTGAACCATCTACTTCATATGAGTACTATGAGGAACCAAGGATCGAACAACCGGATTCAAGCTTTGAGGATCCAAATTCTTTCAATCTCACCGAAGTAACTAATAGGATATTGGAACACATTAAAACTATCGAACGTTGCATAAAAGAATCTCGCGCAAGGGAAGAGGAATCTCGCGCAAGAGAAGAGCTAAAAAATGATAATAACGTAGAGATAGTTGAAAGTGTAAAAATGGAAGAACAAGAAAGTGAAAAACCGACACATGAGTTAAACAACGAAAATGGTGAGTCCGGTAATGTTAAAATTCAAGAAGAGTCTAATTTTGAAGAAATTAACCTCTTGTCACCTACTTTCGAAAATCATTGTTTAATAACCCCTCATGCCAAGTTTTTAAAAGAGTTAAACACTAGTGCTAAAATCAAAGACTTAGTAAGTGTTAAGTTAACTAATGATCAAACCTCGCTACTAAAAGAAGACCCTTTTGAAATTAACATTACACCGGTTCCATGTTTCTTTCAAAATTCATTTATTAGCAATATCACCATCGATAAGGATCTTTGTGTTAACATAATGCCTAACTACATTTTTGAAAAATTAAGTGTTAGTGATTTTACTCCACTTCAAATACCCATTTTTCTATCCGATCGGAAAGTAATAAAATCAATCGGTGTAGTTGAGGATTTCTTGGTTCAAACAAATCAAATGGTTATTCCAACCGACTTTGTCATCCTCGATGACGCTCCTCTAGTCTTGGGAAAACCTTTTGTAAAAACTCATGACGCTTTGAAAAACCGGAAGTTTAATAATCTACCTCTTCAATTAGGGGCATTCAAAAGGAGCATAGATCTTGAGCGCTCAATGAAATATCCTTTTGGCAATAATGACCCCCTAATTGAAGATGAGCCTGAACCACCCGATAAGGAGGGTCTAGCCAAGGACCCTTATAAACGTGGCGCACCACGGAGGCATTCCGCGGAACTATCCTTAGTTTTAGATTAGTTTAACTTTTATGCTTTCTAGTTTAGTTTTAATTTGCAGGAATAAAACACACTCGGGATGGTGAAGGATACTAAGGGAAGCTTGAACCAACACCCCATGCGCAAAAACAGAGCCTCTCGACAATTTTTCTTCATTACTGCAAGTTCAGCACGGGGCCGTGCTCACCCAACACGCCCCCGTGCCCAAAAATCTGCAGAAATGCCCAGTTCAGGTACCTGGACACGGGGCCGTACTCACTGAACACGCCCCCGTGCCCAGCCTTCTGTTTACTTTTGGTACTGGCAGTCTGGACATGGGGCCGTGTTCAGCCAACACCACCCCGTGTTCAGCTACCCAGTACCATAAAATCTTGTTTTTAACCCACTTTTACACATTTTAATCAACCGAAAACTTATTTTTGGGACACATTGAGGACAATGTGTAATTTAAGTGTGGGGGGATGCTAAAACCTTGAATTTTGCAAGTCCTAATAACAAGCCTTACACAAAACTCTATTGGAACCGCTAATCACCCCAAATTTTTTTTCAAAAACTTTTCGTTTTTTTTACTTGTCTTGGCTTAATTTGGGAATAACAAGTTCTAAAAAGGGTATATTTTTACAAATTTACAACCGATAGCGTCATGATAAAAAGAACCAACATAAGAAAATTATGAAAAGGCATGACAAATCTAGTTAAAAATTCGATTATATATACTTGATCACATTAAAAACCCATTCCCACAAAAAGTGAGTTTTGAGCCTTTATTGAGCATACAAATACATATCTTTAAACTAAATGCTCATTTTTCGTTTCTTGTGTGAATAGCCGCTTGGTTTCTTACGACTCTAGAACTTGCCATGACGATACATTCCCGGTCCTTACCAACTTAAACCCGAGTAAGTAAATGATGGAGGCATTAGGACTAACCCCTTTTTATTTCTACACCATTAATTTTCCTTTTTTTTTTACCACCTACCCAAAAATCCCCCTAGTTAACCCCTTTGAGCCTAAACCTTTTCGTTTCTTTCCCCAAAACAAACACCCTTTACCCACCAAAACCTTTTTCATTTTGAACCCTTTATTTTAGTAACAAAGCTCGGTTTTCTTGTGACACAAAAAAAAAAAAAAAAAAAGAAAAAAAAAGAGATGAAGTTAGCAATAAACAAACAAGCTCATCAAAAGAAACCTTGTTTGAAAAATGCTTCATTAGAATAAAAAAAAAAGAAGAAAAAAAAAACAAAGTGTTTTACGAAAACCGACGCTTTTTACGCTTTTCGCCCTTTTACTAACCACTAACCCAACCACCCACCTTTAGCCCAAGCCTAACCCTTCACCCAAAAAGTCCTCTTGATATTTACAAAGGTATAAAGTTAAAAAGGAGGAGGATTGATTGCTTGGCAAGCTTATGGTAGGAATAAGTTCCATGCCGCTCTCGAGTGATTCACTAAAAATACACCTTCGGCCGAGTGTTGAGTGATCCCCCGTGAGATATGTGAACTTGTATATAAATGAAATTTTAAAAAAGGCATGTTATGCCCAAATAAGTAATTTCTCTTATGAAACGTTCTAAATAAATCATAACGAATAGGATTGTAAATAGTATAAAAATAAAACCCAATAAAGATCTTGGATTCCCGACACTCAAGACAAGCCCAAAACTTTCTCTTCTACCCATTCCATTTGGGAGTGTAAGCCACATATTAAAGAGTTTTGCTTGAGGACAAGCAAAGATTCAAGTGTGGGGGTATTTGATGTGAGTAAAATGCAACATATAAATTACATCAAATGAGGCATAAAACTAACCCTTTTTAAGTACTAATGTTGGAAAAAGTGTGCTTTTGTCTTCCTTTTGTATTTTCAGGGTTAAAAGAGCTTAAATGAACAAAAGAAGCAAAAATGCAGCTAAATACAACATAAATACAAAGAAAAGGAAGAAACGTGGCATGCCCGACTCCTCGACAGCATCTCCCAAAGCAAAAAACAAGAAGAAAGCTGAGCATGGGGCTGTGTCCAGCTGAGCATTGGGTTGTGCCCAGCTGAACACGGGGCTGTGTCCAGCGGACACGGGGCGTGTCCAGCTCAACACGGGGCCGTGCTCAGCGAACACGGGGCAGTGTCCAGGATGGTCAGCCCTGGCAGAAAAGACAAAGTGATAGAAGCTTCTATTGCCCACCACGGGGCCGTGCCCAGCGGACACGGGGGCGTGGTCAGAGTGCTGCAGGTGCATTTATTGGAATTGCGAATTACAATTAATGAAGAGAGAGAGTGTCAGACGGGCACGGGGCCGTGTCCAGCGGACACGGGGCCGTGCCCAGGCTTCTGTTCAGCCTATAAATAGGAGTGCTTGGCTTCATTTCAACTCATCCCTTGGCACACCACCTCTCTCACACTTCATCCACCACCCACCACCACCATAACACCATCATCCACCACCATCATCCATTGTCCATCGTAGAGTGTGTGAGTCGTCTCGGGATCCAAGATTGATCGTAAGAGTTCTTGACAATCAAGGCCATGTTTGCCTAAGTCTCTTACATCACTTGGTGAAGACAAGTGTTTAGTATAATACTTTTTATTTTTAATCTTTTGCACTTTTTATTTGGTTTTGTATTAATGACTTTAATAACTAGTTACTTATGTTGAAGGTGATCTTTCCTTATCGTTTGTCCGTGGTGTCTTGGCGTTATTTTACTGTCTATATAAAATAAAAGATTTTCACCATTCATATCTCCACGGTCTATATGGAGGTATGTTGGCTACCTGGTCGGGGGTTAAGGGAACGGTTTGGTAAGGGTCTTGCCCTTGTTCAGCGTTTAGAGGTCCTGCTTGGGACCTGGGTCAAATTTAGTAGGATCTCCTTCAATGCCCATAGGTATTGGATGGCGGGGATCCAAACTCTTTGACCCCCTCATAAGTTAACTACTATTAATACTATAACCCGGCTATTTAGGACTGTATCCCTGCTGACTCAGACTACTTAGCCGAGGGTAACGTCACCGCCAGAAGCGGGGCCTACCACAATTTGCATTAATAACTTAATTCATTATCTTCCAATAATCCGACCCTTTAGGATTGTATCCTTGCTTACTCAAACTACTGGGTTGAGGGTAACGTCGCCTTCAAAAGAGGGGCCTACTACAATAACTAAGATAATCTCTTAAACAAGTGCAAAAGTGCGAAAATAATCAAAGGTTATACTAATACACGTGTCGGATCCAAGTGATTCATCTTGTCTATCTGTTTTTATTTTATTTTTATTTTCAGCATTTAGTTAGTTTTTATTAGTTTAAAACATTTTTCTAACCTTTTTGATTTGATTAGACGTTGAGGATAAACCGGTATTAAAAGCTCTTGTGTCCTTGGACGACCTCGGTATCTTACCAACACTATACTACGTCCACGATGGGTGCACTTGCCCATATGTGTGTTTAGTGTTAGTAAATATCGTGTTTTATAAATTTAAAACTTGGCTAAAAGTGTAAAAAGGGCTTAAATATATATCTAAAAACATATATACACTAACACGCATCAAGGCATGATATACAATGGCAGATCAAGGCACATTCGACGTAGACACAACACGGGTCCGCAATGTTCTCATTTGACCTCACATAGTCAACTGAGATAACACCCGTTGAGATAAGTTGTCGTACCGTGTTGTGTCTACGTCGAATGTGCCTTGATCTGCCATTGTATATCATGCTTTGTGCTCTAGCAAGAGCAGACTGATTGTCACAATGTATGTAGATTGCCGTCAACGGCTTGGGCCATCTTGAAATATCTTCCACAAATTGACGTAGCCACTCCACCTCTTCCCCGCTTTTATCTAAAGCAACGGATTCGGCTTCCATCGTGGATCTTGCTATAACCGTTTGCTTGGAAGACTTCCAAGCTATAGCCGCGCCCGCAAGTGTAAACACGTAACCACTTGTGGATCTGTGATCCTTTATATCCGATATCCAGTTCGCGTCAGTGTATCCTTCGATCACTGCTGGATCACGGGTATAATGCAATCCATAGTCTCCCATGTATCTTATGTATCTGAGCACCCTCGTGATAGCTTTCCAATGATCCTCGCTCGGATTACTGGTGTATCTACTTAGTCTGCTCACAGCATACGCTAAGTCGGGTCTAGTACATGTCATTAGATACATTAGACTGCCAATGATCCTTGAGTACTCTAACTGAGAAACACTCTCGCCTCTATTCTTCCTTAGGCGTTGGGTATTATCAATTGGACTTCGAGCTATACTCGTATCGTCCGAATTGAATTTCCCAAGGAACTTGTCCACGTAGTGAGATTGACTCAACCCAAGACCATTTTGGGTTCTAGTGATTTTAACTCCAAGAATCACATCCGCGAGACCCATGTCTTTCATGTCAAACCTCGCTTTCAACATGTCTTTCGTTGAGTTGACCATGTTATCATTACTCCCAATGATAAGCATATCATCTACATAAAGACATAAAATCACATAACCTCTTGGTGTGTCTTTAAAATAAACACACTTGTCGCACTCATTTATTTTGAAACCATTGTCAATCATGACATGATCAAACTTTTGGTGCCATTGTTTTGGAGCTTGCTTCAAGCCATACAAAGACTTGACCAACTTACATACTTTACCCTTGTTTCCAGGGGCGGAAAAACCCTCAGGTTGTTCCATGTAAATTTCTTCTTCTAAATCGCCATTTAGAAATGCGGTCTTTACATCCATTTGGTGAACTTCCAAATTTCTTAGAGCCGCAATTCCAAGAACCAGTCGTATAGAGGTTATTTGCGTTACAGGCGAGTAAGTATCAAAGTAGTCTAGACCCTCCTTTTGTCTAAATCCTTTGATCACTAACCTTGCCTTGTATTTATCAATACTTCCATCAGCTTTCATCTTCCTTTTGAATATCCAACGATATCCAAGTGGTTTACAACCAGGTGGAAGATCTACTAACTCCCAAGTATGATTTTGCAATATATAATCAATTTCATTCTTAATTGCTTCTTGCCATTGAGGTCCTTCCGCGGAGGTAACTGCTTCGCGATAGGTATTGGGCTCACCCTCAACCATATAGCTCATGAAGTCTGGACCAAAGGATTTTTCAACCCTTTGTCGTTTACTTCGTCTAAGCTCACCCTCCTCGACCTCGGATCGTTCATGTCTTTCATCTATCCTCGTAGATGAACTTGGTCCTGCTTCATCTAACCATGTAGACGAACTTGGACCTGCTTCATCAACCGCTCTTGATGAAGTCGCATGTGTTTGTCCTAACATAGGAAACACATTCTCAAAATATGAGATGACATTTGGATTTGCCTCTATGATAGTGTGTTTGCGTACATTAGGATTCTTGGACTCGTGTACAAGAAAACGATGCGCACTACTTTGATGTGCATATCCAATGAAAATGCAATCAACAGTTTTGGGTCCTATCCTAAGAGCCTTAGGAGGTGGTACAATCACCTTAGCTAGGCAACCCCACACTTTCAAGTATTTGTACGATGGCTTCCTTTTTCTCCATAACTCATATGGAGTTTCGTCCCTATTTTTCAAAGGTATCTTGTTCAAAAGATAGTTTGCTGAGAGAATGGCGTCCCCCACATTTCTCGGTTCACTCCCGAGCTTATCAACATGGCGTTCATCATTTCTTTCAATGTGCGGTTTTTTCGTTCCGCAACGCCATTTGATTGTGGAGAATAAGGAGGTGTACACTCATGTACAATGCCACTTTTTGCGCATAAATCCGCAAAAGGTGCAACATATTCACCTCCTCGATCGCTTCTCAAAGCTTTTATCTTCTTTTTAAGTTGATTCTCAACTTCATTTTTGTACAAGATAAACTTCTCTATTGCTTCGTCTTTACTCTTAAGTAAGTACACATAGCAATATTTAGTACAATCATCAATAAACGTGATGAAGTACTTATTTCCTCCACGCGTGGGAACCGCTTTTAAATCTCACACATCGGTATGAATTAAATCAAGGGGTTCGGTTATTCGTTCAACCGATTTAAACGATGATCTCGTAAGTTTGGATTCAACACATGTCTCGCATTTGTGATTGGACTCGATATGGAATGTTGGTATTAAGTTTAATTTAATTAAACGTCGTAATGAATTAAAATTTACATGTCCTAGTCTACCATGCCGAACATAAGAAAACTCAACCATGTAAGTAGAAATAGAGTTTTCATTCATTTCCTTGTTTTCGTTTACAACAGAAACATTCATTTTAAACATTCCATTAAGGGCATAGCCCTTTCCAATAAAAGTTCCACGTCTAGACAAGACAAAATTGTCCGATTCAAACACTAGACGAAATCCAAACTTGTTGAGCATCCATCCTGATACGAGATTCTTTCGTATCTCTGGAACATAAAGCACTTTGGTCAAGGTCAACTCCTTGCCAGAAGTCATCTTCAGGATGACTGTGCCTTCCCCTTTGATGCTAGCGGTAGCTTTATTTCCCATATAAAGCTTTTCTTCACCCGACGCTTCCTTGAATGTAGAGAAAAGAGCCTTGTCTCCACAAACATGGCGGGTTGCACCCGTGTCAACTAACCATCCTTTTGGGTTTTCACCCATTGCGTTGACTTCTTCAATCATAGCCGCTTCCTCGGTTATCATTGCAATCAGAGGAATACCATCCTCATCAACCATATGCGCACGCTCACGCTTAGGTTTCTTGCATTGGTTAGCACGGTGCCCCGTCTCGTTACAATTGTAACAAGTACCTTGGAAAGGCACAGGATTCTTTTTCACAGCCCCCTTTTTCGGTCCAAGGTTGTTAACCTTTGCTTTCCCTTTGTTGTCCTTCTTACCCTTGCCCTTCTTGCCCTTTGAGGACTCCCCAACTTCCACCATGTTCGCTTTAGCCGCATCTTGCAAAATGGTGCCTTTTTGGGCCACCCTGTTGTCCTCTTCTATACGAAGACGGACGACAAGTTCCTCAATCGTCATTTCCTTCCGCTTGTGTTTAAGATAATTCTTAAAATCCAACCAAGCAGGAGGTAATTTCTCAATCATGGCTGCCACTTGAAACGTCTCGCTGAGTATCATACACTCAGTGTGGATGTCATGAAGTATAATCTGTAACTCTTGGACTTGGTTCATAACAGTCTTGTTATCAACCATCTTGAAGTCCAAGAAACGGGTGACAACAAATTTCTTTGTTCCCGCATCCTCCGTTTTGTACTTTTTATCCAAGGACTCCCATAATTCTTTGGAAGTCTTGATATTATAGTACACATTATACAATGCATCCGAGAGACCATTGAGAACATAGCCTCGACATATAAAGTCCGAGTGCTTCCACGCCTCTACCGCGCTCAGAGCCTGAGCATCGGTCTCCCCTTCCGCAGGTTGGGGAACGGTCTCCGTCAAGAACCTCGCAAGGTTCATGGTGGTCAAGTAGAAGAACATCTTCTGTTGCCACCTTTTGAAGTGGAGACCCGAGAACTTATTGGGTCGTTCAGCATGATTCGCCACTGTGGACGCTCCCACAGTGTTGGCAGGGGTTGCAACGACAACATTAGTGTTGCTTGTGTTCACATTTTCAGTCGACATTCTGAAAAAGTTTCAAGAAAACAAGTTAAAAATTCTATTTAGAAATAATAAATGTGCTAATTTATTATTGTCCCAAATTAAACAGAAGCAAGAGTTTTGAAACCACTGAGCAGGTTCTAAGTCCAACTTTAGAGACTACAACAGTAGGTTTTTAGAACTCAATAAAGAATGGAGTAGAAGCAGAGTTCTGTTTTGACAAAGTCGCTCCTTTGAATCAAAACAGAGAAAAATCTTTTTAAAACACAACCTGCTTTGAGAGAAAAAAAAAATTGAATTCACAGCAGAGAAGTTGTGATTATACACGAACGGTGTTTTAAAAATTTGTTTTAATATTGTAGGAATCCATTCGTGCAAAATAAATAAAATTCTTTTATTAACTTGAATTACATAAACAAATCAGAATGAAATAAAATTACAGTACAATTTACAACTGAAAAAGAAAAAAACAAGAACAGAAAGACTCGAACAGAAACACTGTTCTTTAGCTGAGGATCGTGTTAGACACGGGTCCCTTAAAACAAATTTCGTGTCTCCCAGGAGAACACGTTTGTTTCCAGGATACAACAGCCGCAAGCAGTTGCACTGCCGGTCTTGTCTCCAACCCGAAGGTGTACCTTGAACTCTTGAAGAAGATGAAGATTTCTGTGAGAGAGGAAGAAGATAGCTTTGTGTGTTTTCGGTGTCTTTCTGCAATAGGGTAGCACCCTATTTATAGTTGCAGGTGTAGGCGAAACTGAAAAACGAATTAAATGGAGAATTAAACTGCATTAGACGTCTTTAATGCACTTTAATTCGTCACTTAATTCTCAGTCAAACGCATTAACTTCGTCAGTTTCAAATGCTGAATGTAACTGCACTAGCATTAACTGCAGCAGGAAACTTACGCGAGCGCGCACAAGACACACCGGTGCGCGCAGGTTTGCACCCTCATGCGCGGTGCGTCCACTTGGCTCACTGCCATGCGCGCGTGCGCCATACTCATTCAGGTCCATGCACGTGTGTGCCACGTCACCTGTGAGTCTCTACGAGAACGCCACACAGTCGCGCCGTTTTGGCTCACTATGGTGCGTCGCACACGTCACCTCAGGCCCATGCACTGTGCGCGCAACCGCGCGCTCATGTGTACTCGCTCGCGTGCGCGCGGACCCACCAGGGTCATGCGCATGCATCCCACATCACCGACCACTTGGTCCTTGCAACCCTTGTGCTTCACCACGCGCGCGCGGTCAAAAATACAAAGGCGTCTCTCAAGTGGCTCGCGGCGATGCGAAGTGCAAAGTGCGCCATCAAAGCGCCACATTGCGCCTCATCCCCCACGCCACGCGCGCGCGCGCGTGTGCGAGTGCGAGTGCGAGTTAGGGTGCTCCGCACCCTTCGCGTGTACACTAGTGAGTGCTTCCATGAAACAATAAGGATGAAGAGATCCTACTTAAATACCCCTTTAAGTTCCATCTCTCATCCGATGTGGGACAAGGTGCCACTTTCCCACATTTTCAGCATTCATGTTTCAAACACCAAACTTTGAGCATCGATATCTCATTCATCTTAGCTCCGTTTTGGACGTGGTTTTGTTCGTTGCGAAGCTCTTCCGACATAGAACACAAACCCACAAATAAATATATAAAACACGCTCATTTTATTATATTTATTTCTAGTCCAAAATAGGAAAAAATCATTTTCTTATACAAAATTTCCAACAAAGACTTTCTACCATTATTTGTATATGGTATTGCATTCTTCTCGGATTTGTCAACATAGGAAGTGTTGGGTATGTAAAGACTTTCTACCATTCATCTTTATAATTTTTCTTGCTTATTCACAAATTAAATATGAATAGGTACGTTAAAGTTTAACTTTATTTAATTTTCAAATCTTTTGACAAGTTGAGGAGTTAATTACATAGTTAGTCCTTATGGTTTGCACAAAATAACATACTTAGGTACTAATAGTTTAAAATCACATTCTAGGGTATTAACTTTTCATTTTGTAACGTTTGGAGGTATTAATGTTATTTGTAGGTTTAAAATCACATTCTATTAGTACCTAAATATGTTATTTTGTACAAACCACAAGAATTAACTATGTTAATACCCTAGAAGTTAATACCTCGGAACGTTACAAAGTGAAAATTTAATACCCTAGAAGGTGATTTTAAACTATTAGTATCTAAGTATGTTATTTTGTGCAAACCATAAGGACTAAATATGTAATTAACTCCAAGTTGAGTTAACAATAGTAAATATTTTTCTTTTCATTAAAACTCATCATATGTGTAAATATTTGCCTTTTAGAGAGTGGTATGCTAAACTTACCCCCTTCCCTTACTTTTCATACACCTTTCTACAAAAATCAATTTAAAACTTGTCATTTTTAACCAATCTACAAATTACAATTAAAAAAAACCAACATAACTAAATTGTAATGACTAAACCTAACAAAATTAATCGACCTAATGACATAACCAAACCGTAATAACCAACCACAACCAAAAACTTCGGTTTAGCTTGTACGGTTGTACCCATAACCGAAAACATCAAACCATACAACAATAATCTTTATCGTAATTTTCTTCTTCAATTCATTCAAATATTTCTTTCTGGGTAGATGACACATGTTTATATACATAATTAGGTGTATTTTGTTAAAAAAAACATAATTAGGTAAATTTAGATATGACATGTTTCTGTTTCTGTGAATACTTTTTCCTTCACATATATCTTTCTGATGCATTCGTTTATCTATTTCTTTTATAGTCATTTATATAATTCTTTCTGATCAAATGTCCTAATATTCTTGATATTAGTTTGTTATTTTTCGAATTAAAATGTTCAGAAATCAAATTCAATTGTTCACACTTTCATTCATACATTTTTCATATTCTTGATATTAAAAAAAACATTATTTAAAAAAGAAATAAACTGAAACTTTTAAGAAAGCTTAAGAACGTAATTTAAAAAACAAAAATAGAAAAAAAAAACGTTTCTGAAAAAAAAAATCAGATAATAAAAATACAAAAATAAAAAGAAACAAAACAAAACAAAACAAAACAAAAGATTTGAATTGTATTGATATAAAACTAAAGAGAAGAGGTACGTTTAGTAAAAATGAAAATGGGGTATATACTAGCCCCCTTTAGAAATTGTATAAAATTATGTGTAATCATTTTCATGAATTAGAATCCTAAACAAAAATTAAAAAAAAATGAGCCTAAATTTAGAATCCATAAAGGCTCTTGATAAGATTTTGTTGGATTTCTCCTAAATCTGTCACAAAATTAGGGTTTTAGTTTTGTTCGAATTTGATAACTTTTAGGTTCGCACTTCGTTTCTGATCTAAATAACTAAATGTTTAATTTTGTATACACTTTTGCTTTACAAGTTTACACTCGGTTCTTAACTTAATCTGATTTTGATCTTACTGTTCAGCAGGGGTTCGTCTTCTTCAAGACACGTGGATTATCGTTCCACCTAATAGTTTTAAATTAACAAATTTGCCTTAACTTGTTTGCAAGACAAGTAAAGTGTTGTAGGATGTGTATTTACAGTTATTGTTTTTATTTGATTTAAGTCAATATGAAAGGTAATTACGTTTTAATATCTCTGCAATACTGTTGTTTCTTTTTTCAATTTTCCAATTTTTTTAGTTATATTATTCGCATGCTTAAGATGCATCGGATCAATTGGTTGTTGTCCTATTTATTCTCAAATGAGATAGTCTTTTTATGTAATGGAACATTATTCTAGGCCTTCTATGCATTACTCATACTTCTTAATAATATATTTATTTATTTTTTTGTTCGTGATCCTATCAACAGTTCTATTCCACATGGTATTCACTGAGTGGCCACTTATGAGCAGCTTTGTAGAGAGCAGGGCTCCCTCAATAGTTTTGTCCTCACGTCTGTGTTGCGTATACATGATTCAAAGATTTCTGCAACATGTGTAAGAGAATTAAACTTGAAATTGAGTTAAAACCATCAGAAGTAATGTCAATAATTAGGATGTTGCCACGGGGTTAACTGAACCTGAAGTTGAATCTTTTGACTTGTAGGATGGTAGTGATGAAGATGAAGATGACTTTAAGCAGGGCACAGGCTTTGCTGCAAAAAGTAAGACCAATTTGATGACTTAGTTAAGAAGTTTACAATATTCATATAGTTTGTATGCTGCAAAAAGTAGTGTTGGACTTCTATGGGGTGAGGGTTTTGTCAATCTAACAAGAAAAATAATGATCAAATAGGATAAAACATGTAGGATGATATGTGAGCTATAAGTTGTACATATTTGTAAATGGTCATCTTATGTTTGTAGGAATGGCAATGGGCCGGGCTTGGGCCGGGTATTGGTAATCCCAGGCCCGTACCCGGTTGTAATTCTTTGGCCCATACCCGGCCCGTTACCCGTCGGGTATTTTTCGGGTTATTATCCATCGGGTATCGGGCATACCCGCGGGTATCGGGTATACCCGTAAATTTCTTAAAAATACATGTTAGGACAAATATGCAATTTTTACTTTGATGTTTATATAATTTACTATTTTAATGACTATAATAAATGAAAATATGACTAATAACTTACATATCATAATCAGACCACATATACTAAACTAAATTAAAACGATTACTTAATTAAATAATTATATCAGGACCACCTATTTGCATAAAACATCCACATAATAAAGGATGATAGCTTCCATATCCAATATACATGCTTAAAAATAAGTTATATGTTAACTAAACACTTGCCAAATAAATAGCCACATATGACTATAAAGAAGGTAATAAGTACATTTACTAAGTTTATATATATGGAAATCTATAATTCGGGTATTATTCGGGTAAATGGGCCGGGTATCGGGCGGGTATCACTAAATCCCAAACCCGTACCCATACCCGATTTTTTTCAATTTTTAAGCCCGTACCCGGCCCATACCCATTGGGCTTCAGGTATACCCGGCCCGTATGTTTCGGGTTTCGGGTATACCCGTCAGGCTTGGGCTTTTTTGCCATCCCTATATGTTTGTATAATTGTTGATGAATTAACTATATTCTTTTCTAATAATGATTGTGTTATTTTTCGTGATTTTTTTGCTAACTTCTTTGGTTAAAACCATATGCTTGTAGCATACATTAATTTGTGAAACCCATAAATAGAATGACAAGAAAACGAATCAAGACGCTATGTGTTAACTGTCTAGATTTACCGAAGAGGTTCTTCCACCAACGCATGAATGAGGAGGTTCTTACACTAACGTTGATTCTACTTCTCAACCACCACCTCTCACTGACGAAACCAGTAGGTATTCGTCATTCAATTGGTCTAATTGAGCTTAATTTTACTTTTATCGCATATTTTGAGTTCATGATGTGCGATCAGGATATCTCATTCATTTATTTGCTTCTTTAAGATTATACTATTTAAACTAATATTTACTTGGCCATCATGGAGTAAATTCTACTACTAAATTCATTGGGGTTGTAGGTTTCGCAATTCTTGGGTGGACCTAATTTCTACTTTGTATACATAAAAATGATGCAGGAAACAAACTTTTTTTCTAGAAAACAATACATATCCTTTTAAACAAGCTATCAAAAGATGAAGGAGAAAATGCTCATCAAGAGGAAGATGATTTGAGTTTGGCTGAATCACACAAGTTGGAACTTTCATTGAAAAGTGAGAATGTGAACAATGCCATTTTGGGCCGATTACACTTCGTTGAAAGGCTTTTGGTGGTTCATAATTTGTATTGTTTAAGGTGTTTTTATTGTTCTATAGTTGCGTTTAGATTTTGATTATCGTTTTTCTTTCAAGGAGTAACGCACAATCTCATTTAGTTCTGCAAATAAACTTTCATTTCGCTTTGCGTTTTTTATTAGAGTAGCCGCTCGATTTTTTACTATGTACTTTGAATGCAAACTTTTTTTATATAGAATTAGAATATACGAAGTATTGACATTCCACGTGTCACAATTGTGTGACGAATTTGCTTTTTTCCCTTTATATTATTTCACTCTTTATATTTTTCTTAATAATTAAAATATATAATAAAAGAAACCATATGAGGGACACGTGACACATTCTTAAGTATTGGCATTCCATGTGTCACAATTGTATGACGAATATGCTTTTTTTCCATTTATATTATTTCGCTCATTGTTTTCTTAATTTACTGTTGTTGTTTAAAATAACAATAATAAAACATAATATGTTAAATATTTGTTACTGGCAACTTCATATTTCATTACCTTTCTTCTATTCTTAAATTAATGATTTATATAACTTAAATTGTTTATTACATGGGTACATAACGTAAATGATTACGGATAAGGTTATTTAGTTGATGAGGATGACTTTAATTTTCTGAAGTCGATGTGAGTTAATTGCATGTTTCACTTATACTGGAACTTTCATTTTGCATCGGCCTACTTCCATGTAACGAAATCTGTAATTCTATGATGTCATGCTGGACAACAAAGTTAAGTTAATAGTCAATCAAATTTTATCTCGTTAACGCGCGGGCGTTTTTGTTATTTTATTTTGAGACTCATTTATCAGTTGGAGTGAGATAGTATGATGTACTCTTTTTACTATTATTATTATTAATGCTATTATTGTTGTGTCACCGCTGCCACCTTCGTTATTCAGCCCCGTGTAAAACACGTGTCTATAACATTTATTATATATATCTTTCTTTAATGCTATCTTTTGCATAAACTTTGGAATTATGGGGTTTTATTTAATTAATAATAAAACTTAAATTGTTTAACCCGTGTATCATACGGGTAGATTACCTATTATGATATATAATAATTGTTTTAAACGTATGAAATGACAAAAGAAATATCAAATTTTGAGGATAAATATGTCGAGTTGATGTTTATCCTTATTGTTTGAAAATTGCAGCGAACAAAATCTTTGCTGAAGATCGTGACCAATTAAAGTTTGACCAAATATGGCATTCCTTTTGTATTTAGTTTTATGTAAATGTTTTTATAGTATTTCCTTTTGTATGTTTTTTAAGGGCAAATGTTTTTTTAATGCAAATGTTACTCTTTTAATTATTTTTCTTTGCCCATGTTTGAACATGAGATTTTTCTTTTAAAAGACATACTAGATTAGAACCCCGTGTATTATACGGGTTGAATAAATGTATTTTTATATAACAAATAATATATATATATATATCTTTAAAAATCTTGTTTAATATACGGGTTGAATAAATATAATTTTATTTATCAAATAATAAAACAATATATAATTAAACATCTCGTTTATTATATGGGTTGAATAAATGTAATCTTATATATTAAATAATAAAAAAATGTTGTATTTTTAGAAACCCCGTGTATTTTACGGGTTGAGTAAATTTAATTTTATATATTAAATAATGAAAAAAATTACATTTTTAAGAATCTCATATGTTATACGGGTTGAGCACATGTAATTTTATATATCGAACAATAAAAAGTTATATCTTTATAAACTCTATGTATTATATGGATTGAATAAATCTAATTTTATATATACTACATAATAAACAAAGTTATATTTTTAAAAATCCCGTGTATTACACGAGTTGCATATATGTAATTTGTATGGTAAAAAAATAAATATGTTAGATCTTTAAAAAAACCACGTTTATTACACAGGTTAAATGAATTTAATAAAAAAATATATCTGGTGACTACTTTTCTTGGTGTACGTAATAATTTTTCACATGATTTGCCTCCTAGGATTTTTTAACTCGTTAACATTAATTAATTTTACTTAACTTATTTCTAATCTCTATATTCTTAATGATATTTCCCTAACAACTTACCCATTTTTTTTTCTGTCTATAGCTCCGTTTTAATCTCCAAAATAACAACTTTAATTTTGCTAAATTATTTTATAATATTACCCACTCGTTTAGAGATATTATTATTATTATTATTATTATTATTATTATTATTATTAAATCTGATAAATATTTTAAAATATTAGATTATCTCCTATACGAATTGTTTAAATTTATATTAAATTTAATTTTATAATTATCTTTTAATTGATGGCTTCAATGAATTATTATTATTATTATTATTATTATTATTATTATTATTATTATTATTATTATTATTATTATTAATATTAAATCTGATAAATATTTTAAAATATTAGATTATCTCCTATACGAATTGTTTAAATTTATACTAAATTTAATTTTATAATTATCTGTTAATTGATGGCTTTAATGAATGACATGTGTCCCTTTATTGGTTTCTTTTATTATATAGTATAGATATCTTTATCCAATTACCCCACGTTTGCATTCCTTTTGTATTTACTTTGGCATTCCTTTTGTATTTAGTTTTATGTAAAATGAACTATATACTTGGTTTAAGGGATAACTTTAGATAACAAAAAGCTACATAGTTTAAGGTATAACTTTACATAATAAAAAGCTAATTGATTTTCAATAAACTTTCACACTTAAATATAACGATAGATAAAGTAACAAATAAGTTTACATGATTTTAAGTGTTTTCATATTCATATTCATAAACTTTAACCCGTAAACCCAAACCCGCTATTATATGGTAATGCTCTAGTCAAACATGATTGTCATCACTAAAAGAGACGATCACGTGGCACAATTATATAGTATTTAAAAGTATGTTAGTTTGTATGTATATCAAATCAGTTTTTTTCTTCATATTCGAAATGATCACATTTAACAATCTTTATACTTCACAAAAAGATAAATAACTATTAGAATGTGTTTTTCTAAATATCATCATCACCAATGCCGTGAAAAAAAAAGTGAGACAAATCTACGTGTATTTAAACTTTTTTCAAAGTATTCAATCTAATATTGTTTTGAAGACTAAATAAAAGATATGATCGAGAAAGATGTAGCATGACAATGCAATTGAATGATAGCCTTTTTGACTTATCAATGCATATTTTCGATTAGACTGTGGATAGTCAAATATACACATAAATGGATATGGATAAGAAATATATTAGACTAGAAGGTATGGGGGCCGGCTTGGCCCGGCTTGGCCCGGCGCCGGACCCCCACACCGCCCCCTGGCCCGGCAATCATCACAACCGGCAAGCACAAGACGGGTGTGCCGCCCCAAATTTCAAAATCCAACCGTTGAGTAACGGCTACATTATTAAAAAAAAAAATCAATTTCCTTTTAAATAAATACCATAATCCCAATCCATTTTATACCATTTTCTCTCATTCTACTCCCATTCTTCTCCATTTCTCATCCTTTTTTATAAAAAATACTCTATATTTTTTATACCATTCTCTACCAAACATGAATCCATTCAACCCAAACAACCCCAACCCAAACAACCCCAACCCGAATAATCCCAATCCGAACCAACCTAATTTTTTTTCGAGTCCCGCTTACACTCCGACTATGGATCCTTCGTGGGGGACTTCGCAATTTCCGTTTTCGGGTTTCCAACAAGTTCAACAAACACCCAACGCCTTCTCACAAATGTCTCAACTTCAACAAGTTCAACAATATCAAGCGCTCCAACAATTCATGCAACGCAACACGTTTGAACAACTCCAATCGCAATCGCAACCCCCGGTTCAACTTGAAGATGATGATGAAGAAGTCGTCCCCGAATCACCACCGCAAGAGCTCACGCGAAAAAAAAACAAGGGGAAGGGAAAGAAGGTTGTTGAACCCGAAACCGCGGAAAAACCGAAACGAAGTGGGAGACCTTGGACGAAAGTAGAAGAGGAGGCGCTAGCTATGGCGTATGTTAAGGCTTCTACTTGCCCGATAGTCGGTATAATTTTTTTTATTTTTATTTTCGGTTTCTATTTTTTTATTTTTATTTTCGGTTTCTATTTTTTTTACTAATGCACTATTTTTTTAAAATTTAGGAAACAACCAATCGGGTACTAGTTTTTGGAGGAAGACAACGGAGAGATTTAACGCGATTATGGAGCATGGTCCGGCTCGTGATATCGAATCCGTCTCGGCCAAGTGGCGAAAAATGATCAAGGTCGTCAACGCCTTTAATCAAATTTATAACCAAATTTACCTTAATCCTCCAAGCGGGAGTAACGAGGCGGACATTCTTAACCTTGCTATCGCCAAGTGGGACTCTGAAAATTCAACGCCTTTCCCGCACTTCCGAGCATGGAAAGTTGTAAGTAAAGAACAAAAATGGAAGCCGATTCCAAATGAGGTCGCAACGGCCAAACGCACTAAAACTTCCGAGTCCGGAAGTTATAGTGCGGGAGGCTCCACCGCTCGATGTCAAATCGACATAAACGACGACCCGGAAGATGACGAGGATGTCTTGCCCGTTCACGAGTCGGAACGTCCCCCCGGGAGGGACAAAGCAAAAAAAGAAGCGGCCGGAAAGCGAAAAGTGGCCGGCTCGAGTGGAGGTGGCGGCTCGAGTGGAGGTAGGGGCGAAAAGGCATCGTCAAAAATGGACGACTTGATAAACGAATTCCGTTCGTTCAAACAGTTCGCGGCCGAAAAGTATTCTCACAAGAAAAACGTGTCGTCCGACTATGCTCGAGCGGAAGATTTTAGGATTATGCGATTGGATCTCGACTCGGTTCCGGAGGATGAACGCGAGGTTTATCGGAGGATGAAAGAAGAGGTGAAAAAAAAATGGACGTCGTAGGTTTTAGGAAACGTAATTTTTTTATTTTTTATATTCGGTTTCTTTTTTTTTTTTAGGAAATGTAATTGTTTTTGTTTTTTTATTTTCGGTTTCTTTTTTTTAGGGAATGTAATTTTTTTTTATGTTATGAAATGAAATTATTTATGTTGTTTTATGTTGTGTTTTTTAAATTTTATAAAGTTTATTAACTTGGTTATTAAATTAAACAATAAAAAATATGTGGTGGGGCCCCATCCTCCATCCCCCTCCATCTTCATTTTGGCTCATCCCATGCTAGCCGCCTACGTGGCGCTTACGTGGAGGCTCATCCCCGTGGGGATGAGCCAAACCATACCTTCTAGCCTTAGATACGGCACATCCTTCCCATTGGGAACCAATCAAAATAAAATGTTATAATAAATAAATAGTACATTAAAGTTTATTTTTAAAGGATAAATCTATAATAAGTAAATAGTACATCAATATTCATTTTTAAAAGATAAATCTTGATTATTGTTTGTATTAACATATAACATTATATTTTATTCAACACGTGTAATATGCGAGTTTATTTAAAAGTATATCTTTTATTATTTATTATATAAAATTATATTTATGCAACTCGTGTAATACACGGGGTTTTAACCTAGTTCCTTACATAATATAATCACTTAACAAAAAACTAAATGTTTTGTATTAATAGACAAGTTATACAAAAGAGAGTTTGATCACTTGATAGACGTGCTCGACCTACTCATAGAGGTGGGACAGCAACCCCAAGGCTGTAGGGTGTGGTTATGACCACTATGACCCTCCACGTTAGCGTCATGTCACACACTTTTAATCTACCATCAAAAACTACTACCTTAAGGGTTTGGTCATGACCCAAACCACTATCCCCTTATTTATTTTAATTTATTTTTGTCTAAAGAAAAGGGAAAGGTAATTTTGGAAAATTGAAAATAGAACCATGATTGTCATGGTTTAATCCATGCGAACCATGGTGGATCAGGCAGGGGATCGTGTAACATTCCATTCATGTTTCTACGTGGCGAATAATGAGTTACTGGTATATGTGTATAAGGGTATACGGGGCACCATGCGGGGAGTGGGGCGGTGACCCAAGTCCCCGAGCGGGAACACCGCCGCCATCACCGTGGGGAGGGTGATCGGGGAGGGGGATCGGGGAGGGTTCACCGCGGAAGAATTGCGAGGATCGAGATTGAGACGTTGGGCAACGGTCGAATTTAAAAAAAAATTCAATTTTAACCAATATATATAACTAACTTAATCTAATTTTTTACCACACCCATTCTCAAACTCACTCTAAAAATCTATCAAATACAACACAAAGCCAAACCGATCAATGGAGAACCAACCCCGCGAAGCCAAGAAAAAATCTAAGGGACGCGGCTCGCAACCGTCTCGTGGTGGTTCGAGCGGTGCAAGTGCACAACCACAACCCCCTTCAGATATACTTCACAACCTCCGTTTTTTTTTTTCCAACAACCTTCACACCCCTCCTTTTACAACACCCAACCACCCAACCTTCAACCCACTTTCGGCTATTTTCAAAATTTGTTATCAATGGATGATGAACAAAATAAACTTTTTCAACGGCCTATACCAACAAGCGGTAAAAATTATATTTTTTAACGTTGTATATTTTTTAATTTTGTTTACTAAGTTCATATTTTTTTAACACTTATTATTTTATAATATGTAGGATCGCACACGAGGAAGCGGGTGTAGCGATCTCAACGTGATGAAAGTCGCTTTAAAGGAATTTAAAGATAGATATCCGAACGGTTTTCAACATGTTGAGGCATGGGAGGTCGTTCGAAAACACGACAAATGGGCCCAAGTCCCATTGTTGGGTGAGGAAGGGGAAGGTTCGGCACAAAAAAAGAAAGCCCGTTGACGTGGACCCTTCCATACCCGATATGAACAAAGACCCCTCGCCACAAAGAACACAACGGCGAGACAAGCGTCAAGCGACATCGTCCGAGGGCTCGGCCGAGTTGGCGGCACAATTCAAAGAGTACACCGCCATGAAAGAAGCGAAGCACGCGATGGAATTGGAGGCGATTGAATTGAGGAAGAAAAGAAAGTCGGAGGCTCGCGAGCTCATAACGGAACAACGCGAGACGATGAGAAACTACGCGTATGATCGAGATATGAAAACATTCCTCAAGCCGCACGACGATGCTCCGCAGGAAATGTTTCCGTTCATCCTCGCCCGAAAGCGCGACATCGCTAACAAGTACGGGTGGCCGTGCAATTTCTAAAATTTTTATTTTCTAGTTTGAATGTAATTTTTATTTTCTAGTTTGAATGTAATTTTTATTTTCTAGTTTGAATGTAATTTTTATTTTTATTTTCTAGTTTGAAATGTCTTTTATTAAATTTTATAGAATTTTTATTAATATTTTCTTAATTTATAAACATGCATAATTACAACAAATAAAAAAACAAAAAAGAAAAAAGCAAGTCCCCTAAAAGAGGAGTGCCGCCATCAAATTGAGGGTGTAAGGGGAGTTTAAGAGGGGAGTTGACGTGGCATAACATGATTGGGTGTGTGTAAGAGAGGGGACTCCCCTAAGAGAGGAGTGGCCCTCTCACCCTAAATAACAGAATTTTCATTTTCATTTTCATTTTCAATATCTACATTCTCAAGATGTGGTAATAGTGCTGGCCAATTATTGGCTGAAATGGACGGCTAAGGTAATAGTGCCACTCCCCTATTGGCTCAACAAATTCACGCTTTTATTCCGCTTTAAAATTACGATTTTGTCATTAGTTTAAAATTATGTTTTTACCCCAACATAAAAATAAATTACGCTCTTGCTCCCAGGTAAATTTTGTAATTTTTTCCTCGGTTCAAAATTACGATTTTGCCCCGTTTAAATTTACACTTTTGCAATTAGTTTTTTTCCCTTAAAATACGATTTTGCCATCAGTTCAAAAATTATGTTTTTACGCCCACTTAAATATAAATTAACGCTTTTGCTCCCAGATAAAAATTTCAATTTTACCCTCGGATCAAAATTATTATTTTGCCGCGTTTAAATTTACAGATTTGCCATACGGTTTTTTTCTCATAGCTACATTATGATTTTGGCCTCAACTTAAATTTACATTTTCACCATCGTTTTTGTTTGTTTTCCTGGTTAAATTACAATTTTGCCCCCAATGTAAAATTACAGTCATGTCGGCAGCTGCCTAGCACTCCCCCATTGGTCCATTTAATTTACGATTTTATCCCTGAACTAAATTATGATTTCGTCCCCAGTTAAAAATTACGGTTTTCCCTTTGTTTTAGTTTTTTTTTTAGCAAAACTATAAAAGTTTATTGTTTTAATTGGTTAACTCCATTTAATTTTTTCCCGTCTCAAGGAGCTGCCTAACACTCGCTCATTAGTCCTAAAAAATTACAGTTTTGCCCTGAGCCGAAATTTACGGTCTTATCATCGTTTTAGTTTTTTTCCTAGCTAAATTATAGTAGCGTTTTTTTTTTTAATTGATTGAGAATTATTCAGTCATCACCTGCTACGTGGGCGAAGCAACTACTAGTTAACTACACAAACATCAAAACTAATCTTTTTTTATATTTCTTCTAAATAAAAATGTTGTATCACAAAAGTTGTGGCAAAAATAGACACATAAGCAAATATGTGGACATTTTGTTTTTTATTCTTTTGTGATGTGTTTTTTTTTATTATTTTTTTGGTGCTTTGAAATTATATGTATATTTTTGTAACAAACTATATGCTAAAAAACCTTGTTGCAATCAAAATAAAAATAGTTGCGCTAATTTAAATAGTCATACACTTCTTAACCAAGAAAGTAGTTGCTTTCTAATCGATGTAAGGCAATTGAACTACTTGACTTTCTTGTTTAACAACTTCATCATTTGGAATTCTTGCACCAACTTTCAATCTTGATCAAACTCGGCGTCTTCATAGATTATTTGGCTTTCTCGTTCAATACGATGTTCCCTCTCTCCTCTTCCATCTCGCCTACCTTTTCAACCTCTTCAACCTATTTCGGTGATATCGTCAATTGCCTTCCTTGTTCTAGGCCTGCCTTTTTTCTTAAGTTTCTTAGGGGGATCGGGCACCTGCGGTGACCCCTTGCGGGAAGCATGTTGTCGATTAGGGGGGGGGTGCTGCCATCAAGGCGGTGAGGTAGGAGAGAGGGAGGAAATCGGTGGGAAGTCACCGAAGAGAGAGGGAGGAGTGGACCAATGAAAAATTTCTTTCTTTTTTTTTTAATAAAAACCAAGTCACCTAAGAGGGGAGTGCCGCCATCAATTTAGGGTGTTAGGAGAGTTTAAGAGGGGAGTTGACGTGGCACACGATGATTGGTTATGCGTAAAAGAGGGGATTCCCCTCTTAGGGAAGTGCCCCTTACACCCTTAGGTGTTGCAATCATGTGCTAGGGATATTTGTTTATGTACACCTAAATTTTTTAAGTATAAAAAATATATAGGACAAGAATGAAAATAAGAGAATATGTAAGCAATTATTTTCCAGGTTATTTAAACTTTTAAAAACTTCGTTCAAAATTGACATGGAGGGATTTTTTTGTGTAGAATTTGTTGGGAGACTTTTGTAGGAAAAAAACAGAAAGTATAGTGTGTTTTCTGGTATTTTCTCTAAATTAATTAAATGTCTAACTTTTTATTTAATCCGAAGTCGAAAGTATACTGGACCGGACAATTTTTATTTATAACCAAATTACCCAAAGCTTTTATAACTAAAACCGATTGATTATGAAAATATCACAGCCAAAACATTTGCTACAAATTCGAGTTTAACTCATATTCAATTGACGGAATGGCTAACTCAAACAGCCAAAGGCATCGCACAGGACCTCTAAGGACGACCCCGTGACTCCATGAAAGACGGCAATCTTCTATGTCCAAAGCTTAAAAAGGCAATCACCAAAGCTTAGGGTACAGGGTATAGGATTGGTGACTTTAGCGGGGACTTCAAGGTCCCCGATCGGTGACTATACTGGGTGAAGGAGAGTGTTCGGTGAGGAGGAGAGAGGGTGGGGAATTCGGTGAGTGTTTACCGAAAAGGGGAGAGAGTGTGATTGAGCAAAATGGTGGGTCCCAACCCCATTTAACCAATCATAATTTTTTTATTTTTTAACCTACTCAAACATCCTAGGGTGATTGACTATACCCCCTGATTGAGTGCAAAATGGGGAGTGAAATGGGGAGTTGACATGACATAATATTATTGGGTAGGATTTCACTCAAACACCCTAAGGTGTTTGACTATACCCTCCACCCTTAGGCTAGTGGGTATGGTGATGGTCCATCCTTGGAGGATGATCCGCCACGTAGACGACACGTCATAGTCCTCCCAAGGATGGATCATCCTCCAAAACTATAGGGCATGGGAGGATGGTCCTAGTCATAGTCCTCCACCACTTTTATGTTTTTTTATTTTTTTTAATCTTCAACTTTATTTTAATATTTACCAAATAAAGTAACAAAATATTTTCATTAATATTAAAAAACATTACATAAACTTAAAAAAAAATTAAACTTAAAGAAATAAATTTAAAAAAAACAAAAACTTAAAAAAAATAAACTTAAAAAAAATAAACTTAAAAATATCCTAATATATTAAAATAAGCTACTAGTCTTCGTCTTCCATGTCGTGGCCGGGTTCGTTTTGAGCGTTGTTCCAAATGTACTCCACCAAGTCCGCTTGTAGGTTATGATGTGTGTACTCATTACGTAGAGCGAACATGTTCAAATCTTGTTGTTCCCCACTAACTGGAACAGAATTTCCAGTAGACGCGTTTTCGTCGTACTCGCATATCGCTCTCCCTTCGTCTTCAATGATCATGTTATGAAGGATGATACAAGCGTACATAATGTGTCGTAACCTCTTTGGTGTTTGCGAACGTGCTGGATGTTCAATGATGTGCCATTTTTTTGTAGAACACCAAAAGCCCGTTCAATATCTTTTCTCGCACCCTCTTGAAACTTCGCAAACTTTTTTCTTTTGTCGTCTGTCGGGTGCGGAATAGTTTTAATGATTGTCGAGTACGTTGGGTATATCCCATCGGCTAGGTAGTAACCTCGCCTGTATTCCACCCCTGAAACCGTAGAGCTTGTGTCTGGACCTGTACCCGCCACTACATCCTCAAATATCTGTGACTGGTATATGATGTTAAGGTCATTGAGCGAACCAGGTAGACCAAAAAAGCATGCCATATCCAGAGATCTTGTGACGCAACAGCCTCTAGAATAATAGTCGGATGTCCATGATCTCCCCTAGTATACTGACCTTGCCAGGCAACTGGGCAGTTCTGCCACGGCCAGTGCATGCGATCAATGCTCCCGAGCATTCCTGGGAAACCATGTCTCTGTTCGTGTGCTTGATATAATTTTTGAACGTCGTTTGCGTTCGGTTTCCGCAGGTATCGCTTGCTATACAATTTGACAACCCATTCGCAAAACTTGTGCAAACATCGACGTGCGGTTCTTTCAGACATCCTAATATACTCGTCTAATGCATCGGGTGCGTAACCGTACGCAAGTTGGCGAATGGCCGACGTACATTTTTGTAAATTACTGAAACCCCTTTGCCCCCTAGCGTCGTTTCGCAATGTAAAAAACGGATCAGACTGGGCCTTGTCGCCTGCAATACGTAAAAGCAGTGGACGACTCATGCGGAACCGACGTCGAAAAATCTCGGCTGGGTACACGGGTTCGTCGGCAAAATAATCGACTACTAGTTTATCGTGGCCGGCTATAAATTTAAAACGAAACATAAATGAAATTAATTATAAAATACATTTTCAAATCTATATAAAACATAAGGAAAAAAAAAGTAAAATACCTTCTTGGTCTCGGTTATATTTTGCTCGTCTAGTTAGCCGTTGGGACGACCCTTCATCAGCCGCCATGAACACCTGAGCCGCGTTCATAATCATGTTGTGCATAATACCATCCTCTTCCGAAGATGATGAATACCACGCAGACGAAAACGATGAAGACATAGAAGAAATTGAAGAAATGGAAGAAATGGGTGAAGCCATGATAATTTTTTATGGAGAGATGAGGTGGTAGCGGGTAAAAAATGGTACAAAATATGATGAGTTTTTATAAAAAGGGAAGAGTGGTAATAAAATGTGAGAGAGAATGGGTTGGTAGAGGGTGAAAAGTTATGAAAAAAATGGTTAAAGAGGTGAGTATTTATAAAAATGGAAGTGAATTGGGGTGTTTTTTAAATTATGACCGTTTTTTAATTAATATAAATTCTGAAATTAATTTTTTTTTTCAAACGGTCAATTGCAGAATGGTCCCCACATTTTTTGTCTTTTCTGCGCGTCGAGAACGTCGGTATATTGCCGTTGAGGACGGGACGTGGAGGGGCGGCACGGTGTTCCCTTCAGCGCCAATGCAGGACGGTGTGGGGACGACCCCCATACCGAGTAGCCTTAGAGCCTAATACTTAACATAGAACTCTCTTAAACTTTTATCTCATGTAAACTATCCAAGCCTAAGGCCCATAGGGTTGTTGGGCTAACAAATTACCTTTTTTTAGAGGAAACAAGTAACCCTATACTCGTATAGCATTTTATGTATCAGAATCACTTGGACAATGGACACTACCTAGAGAATGAAGCCCACTTTCAACATTTCAAGTTATAGTCATAGAGATTCATGTAATAACAGAAGATACACATGGTTCACAAAATTAGACTTCAAAGCTTAATGCTTTTATTTTAGAAGTGATCATATCAATTCTTAAACTCAATCATAGGAATATTTATTTAAAAGTGAAAATACCGGAAACACCAGTCTATTTCCTTAGAATTTATTTAAAAGTGAAAATACAGGAAACGCCTATCCATTAGTTGTAGATGCTACAAAACTTTATATTGAAGACATTATGTCTTACAATTTTAATCACATTATCTTGCAGCATTTTGGAGCATTTTCACTTAATATTAGGTCTTCCCCAGAAGCACGAATCCTTTTTGGAATACTAAAAGAAGTTTTATCAGAACTCTTTGGTTGTTCCGCAGACGATTCCTCTGAATTCTTTGGTTGTTTTGCGTGATGTCCATTACAATCTTCGGCATTCCCCGAACATTCTAGATGCTTGTAGCCATAGTTACTTGCAAACCTCGGATAACCATAGTCATACCCATACGCATTCCCATATCCATACCCATAACCGTTTCCATACCCATCATAACCAGGATGTAAGTAATAGTCCCCCGCTCCGTTTGGACCATTTCCATTGTCATTCGCAGGTGGTTCAGTGTTTTCAAACAAATTGTTTGAACATTCTCCATATTGCCAATGCACCATCTCAACATTTTTTCCAGCTTCCTTCAGACATTTCAAAAGTTGGACTGGATCAATGTAACCCGAAATATTAACCGACCCGTCATCCCCCATTCTGAAGGTAGTTACTCCTAACAACCAATAAACTTATAAAATCTTGGGTAAACACAATGATTATTAACAACTTTAAAAGTTTATAAGAAACATACCTTGAACACTTTTCAACACACTTTTAACTGTATCTTGCCATGACTTTTTAACATTCACCTTGATGGTAAAGTTCTGAAACAACAAGAGCAAAACATATTAGAACAACATATGATTTCATAAATAGGTTGTTTATGTTAAGCTTATTGTACAACCGTGAATGCAGGATATTCAATCTTTTTGGACTTGGATCTAGATCCCATGAATGTCTTCATAACTGATTTTTGCCAAGAGGATGTGTTAGTTTCCTGGTAATATGTTTTGATCAGAACTGACTATTATACTTGGAAGTAAATATGGGGTTTTGTGTGTATCATTGTAATGATCATAATTGTTTTGTGTCTATTCTAGTACTAGATAATACCTTCCATATTTTACTAAAGTTATAATTAAAAACCTTTAATACAAAATCATTTACATTTTACATTTCTAGGAAGTTTACTTGTTCTTTAAATAACATGTGGTCGTTTATAAAGTTTAAAAACAAAAGCTATTAACTAAAGCAACGTATTAGAATTGAAAAATTATATATAACACTTTCATATAATTTATTTAAAACAGTCAGTTTATATAAAAAGAATTAAAAAACTTGATTAAAGTGGTGCTGTTGTTTATTAGTACTAATATATGCTTTAAAATTTCAGGCGTTACATTTCTACTTCTACCTCCCTAATAAAGTTAATTTTTTATAAAGGGTAGAATATGTTGGTTTTGTAATTTGTAAAGAGTCTGGCTATCTCTCTTTTCCAAGTAATGTAAAGATCACTTTCAAATTAAAATATTCTGGTGTATCGAATAATCATAACTAGTAGCCGCAAAGAAAGGAACTGTTTTCTTTTTTTTTTTTTCTTTCTCTTTTTTTTTTTTTTGAACGGCAAATTTGGATCACTGACGGACCACTGGAGTATCATCATGCCACCAGCAGAACCACCCGATCATATCCATCTCCACTAGGCAATAATGCCTATACACCAATTCAGGAGGAAACCCAATAAATATGGGAAAAACTCCCTTTGTGAGAATTGAACCCATGACCTAATAGTCATAAGCCTTATCCCACTACCAAGATACCACTAGGCTATAATGCCATGGGTTCTTTCTCTTTTTTTTTTTGCAGCGGGGTCACAATAATTTAGGCATAGGAGTTGAGATAGGTCAACTACTACTAGATGGATTTTCACTTGAAGATAAAACTTTTCTTAAAGAAATAGCCAACAGTTCCTAGATGAAAAACAAATTTAAATTAACATACACAAATAAAACAATCAACACGGTTAAACAAAACAAATAAAACTATAAGCATATACCAGGGTAAAAAATATACACCTTGTTTATCTTTATCTAGTTCGATGTGAGGAGCCGTTTGATGATGTTCTATTGCAAAAATATTGGCGAATTGTCTATATTAGGTTGAGCACCTGGGCCCACAACCCAACCCATAACTTTTATAAACCACAACACAAAAACTGGCTTTTTGTTTATTTAATCCATGAAAAAATGGGCTTAGCCCAGGTTCTTAAGCCCATTAATCCAAAAAAAAAATTGAATCGCTGCTCATCTAATAAAAAAAAATAAAAGAAAAAACACCCCAGCTTCTCTTACGCAGGGTTTCTTTCACCGATTTCCTTCAAATCATCGTAGCTTTTTCAAGGTAAATTCTTGTCTTACCTACCTTACTCTTATACGTATATCTGCAACATAATAACTTATAAACACCCAAATCAATCAAAAAGTAGATTAATTTCAGTCCCCAATTATCTTTCTCATTTGAACTTTGTCTTGACTCTTGATCAAATTGTTGCTGTTGCTCGTAATCGTCAACCTTCAATCCCTTAACATCGGATCTTAATTTATGTATATATTCAGTAATCATTATTATTCTATTGCTTTTCATACTGATCCCAGCAACAATTAGGGTTTTATTTATTTATTTATTTAGCTTTTGTTTATAACTTAAAAAATGCCCCTTTTTGATTGCCGTGATTCACATATGCTTTGTATCAATAAAACATGGTAAAAAGTTGCATACTGATTACTGAGTAAATTGGTGTTCAGGTATCTTGAATCATTATGTCGGGAAGGAATCGTATGCCACGAGGGGTCCGTGACGCGCCACCGCCTGTGGTGGTGCTCCGGGGCCCACCTCACCCTGCGGTTCTTGAAGAGGAACTTGAGCTCCAGCATCATGATATACAACGGATCAGGGCGGAAAATGGACATGTGGTTGAAGAAAATGTGGTTCTTCAGAGGGAGTTGACTGCGGTCAAAGACGAAATTCATAGGTTAGGTCAGATCATTCCGAAACTGCACGCTGAAAGAGATGCACGCGCGCGTGATTTGATTGATAGAGGAAGGAAGCTCGAGGCGGAGCTTCGTGATACCGAGCCTTTGAGGGCGGATGTTAGTCATTTGAGAAATGAGGCGCAGAAGTTGAATTCGTTAAGGCAAGAGTTGTCGAATCAGGTTCAGACTCTTACTAACGATTTTAGCAGATTGAGAGCGGAGAATGAACAGGTGGCGGCTATTAAGACCGATATTGATGGGATGCGTAAAGATGTTGTGGAAATGAGGTATTATATTGATTTGATTTGATTAGTTTTGTTTTAGTTTGAGATGTTATGATATACTGCATACGCGTGTAGGAGTGATTATGAAATGTTGAAGAAAACGAACGAGGAGCATTTGATTCAAAAGGAAGCAATGGAGAAAAATCTCATCTCAATGGCGCGTGAAATTGAAAAGCTTCGAGGGGAGCAGATGAGAGCACGTGGACTAGGTAGGCCGTCTCATTCGTTCTTTATTTGTTCATTCATACGTAACGTGAAAATGTGACTTTATATGAATGCAGGTGGTGGAGGATATGGAATGTTGAGTGGAAGCCCTGATATGAGGTATCCAGGTGGCGGATACGGTGATGTGTATGGTGGCGGTTGGGGATCTTATGACCAACGAGGACCACCACATCCTTGATGTTGTCAACATGTTCTGGTGGTTGGTGGTCGGAGAGATTTCATCTCTTTCCAGTTGAAAAACTAGTCAAGTTAAAGTCAAAGCTACATTGGATGTGATGGATGTGGTTGTTAAGTATGTAATTTGGGTATGATTATTGTAGCTGATGTTTGTTAAGATGGTTGGTGGTTAAAATATAAAAATTGTTAAGTATGATAAGTCACAAAACAAACAGCAAACCTTACTACACGAATGGGTCACAAAATTAGACTTCAAAGATAATTGTTTTTATTTCATATGTTTATTTTATTTAAAAGTAAAAATACAGGAAACACCAGACCATGCTACAATACCTTAGACTGAAGACATTATGTCCTACAAATATAATCACATTATCCTGCAACATTTTGGAGCATTTTCACCTAGCATTAGGTCTTCCCCACAACTACTAATCCTTTTCGGAATACTGAAAGAGGATTTATCCGAATTCTTTGGTTGTTCCGTAGACGATTCCTCTGAATTCTTTGGTTGTTTTGCGTGATGTCCATTACAATCTTCGGCATTCCCCGAACATTCTAGATGCTTGTAGCCATAGTTCCTTGCAAACCTCGTACGACCATAGTCATACCAATATGTGTTCCCGTACCCATAACTGTTTCCATACCCATCATAACCAGGATGTAAGTAATAGTCCCTCGCTCTGTTCGGACCGTTCCCATTGTCATTCGCAGGTGGTTCAATGTTTTCAAACAAGTTGTTTGAACATTCTCCATATTGCCAATGCACCATCTCTGCATTTTTTCCAGCTTCCTTCAGACATTTCAACAGTTGGGCTGGATCAATGTAACCCGAAATATTAACCGACCCGTCATCCCCCATTCTGAAGGTAGTTACTCCTAACAACCAACAAACTTATAAAATCTTGGGAAAATAATATTATTTACAACTTTAAAATTATATAAAAACATAACTTGAACACTTTTCACTGTATCTTGCCATTACTTTTTAACATTCACCTTGATGGTGAAGTTCTGAAATAAAAACAAAAGATATTACAACATATGTTTACACAAATAGGTAGCTTATTTTATAACCGTGAATGCAGGCTATTCAATCTTTTTGGACTTGGATCTCTTGAATGCCTTCATAACTGGTTTATGCCAAGAGGGTGTTTTAGTACTAAACTATTAATAGACGATATGATCATAAAAAGGTTGTCTTAGTACTAAACTATGAATAGACGATATGATCATAAAACATTATATTTGGAAGTGAATATGGGATTTTGTGTTTTCCTTATATGATCATAATTGTTTGTTTCTATTCTAGTACTGGATTATACGTTCCAATATTTACTAAAGCTATAATTAAAAACCTTTAATTCGAAATCATCTACATTATACATGCCTATTTTATTTATTCATTGTTAAAATGTGATCGTTAAAAAAAAAAAAAAAAAAACTTTAAGACCATATGTAATGGGGCTTTATAAGGGCATGAAAGATTTTGATAATGCCCTTACATCATTACTCATGGGCATTATAGGGCATGAAAAGTGAGGGGCATGTTGGAAATATTAAAGATAATATTAAAGAGGAACATACAAGTTGGTATGTTTCCTCCATCCCACATTGGTGGAGTGAGTGAAGTTTGAGTGGTTTATAAGGGATTACCCCTTATGGGCCTCCATAGTGATAAATGGGTTGAGAAGTGGGTAAAGCCCACACGCGCGCCGAGCCGCGAGCTCGCGAATGGTCGCGTTTGAGGCGCACTTTGCACTTTGCACTTTGCACGTACGCATCGTCGCTAGGAGCTGAGGAACTTTTATTTTTAGCTAAGGTTCGGTTTCAGGTGGGTCAGATCTGTAAACCGAATGAGATGAGATAAGAAGGAGATAGAGATGGATTCGAAAACAGTGGGGGTTATCCTATAGAAAATCGAATTCGTATAATGATAATTATCCAGTTTTCGAATTCGTATAGGATATGTATACAGTATTTCGAATTCGTATAGGATTGATATATCACTCCCTATTTTTCTCATTCTCAGGTATAACCCACACCTATAAATAAAGGCTTCCTGCTACTCATTTATTTACACCAAAATTCGCAGCTATCTCTCTCTCTATTGTGTGATTCTGTTTTCGTTCCAGCTTCTGCGTTTTCTGGTTTCCATTGCTGTTGGAATACCAGATCAGTTCTGCATTAAATCCTGGGAGTTTACGCTGCAGCTCACAGCAATACGAGCGCGTAAAATCCTTTAAGGACAGGAATCATCCGTGCAGTTCAAGGCTTTCGTTCAACGATCTTCGCCAGGTTGGTTTTGATTTTCGTGTTCTTTAAATTCGTCCGACAACGGGACAGTCTCCTTCTACCTTTCTTTAATCAGTTTGCTCAAGTTGGAACAAACTGGTTGGCTGATAACTCGGTAATTAATAAAGTAATATTAATTTATTGTTGATTAATTTAATTTTCAACAGGGCATTTCTATAATAATGCCCAAAGAGAAGAAAAATAATGGAAAGTAATAAATGAAATGGGCATTAACCATTACACCTTTTTTAAAAGGGCATTATGATGATGATGTGGTGAAAAATGGCCCTTAGTGAGCATTAACCATTACCTATGGTCTAATATAGTTTTGTTTGAAAGAATCAGATAGGAAAGAAATGGGGATTTTAAGGAAGGAATTTTACTTCCTTTTAAGTTTCCTGGTAGATTGAATGAAGAGAAGGCACAGCGTGTTGTGTATAAAAAAATTCTCTTTGGTTGGTTTATCTCGACGGAATTATAGTTAAATTGATTGTGTCTATGCTAGGCTGCTAGTTCAACTGTGGCACGTTGGGTGGTGTTCTTATATTCAAATTCATAACCAGAGTGATGATTCTTGTATCTTCGGGAGTGATACATAAACTCCTCTTTAGACAATGTTGGCTGTTAAGCGGTGTTCTATTTTTCTTCATTTGCGCTGGTCTTATTCATGTGACCGTATAGCGATTATAATTTAATACACGTGATATTTAAACATTAGTTTAAGCGAGTGTTTTGGTATGTGTGTATGTAAATCAAAGAAGGGGTTGATTCCCATTCAACTTTGCAAGGCACATTGGCTTTAAGTTAACAAAACCGTTTCAATTTCTTATCATTATGTTAAGTAGTTAAGTATCATTCAAAAGATCACCCAAAGATGCACCTCATCACCAAATAGTCACCTACCAACCACCAAACGTGTAAAGTAAAATCTTTTACATGCTAACAACCAAATACTCACCTGCCCACCACCAAACTGCAAACGCTACTACACGTGATACAAGTCCTTAGCACATGACAATGCATTCCATAGTACAGCCACAAATGCATGACGTGCAACTCTTTCAACATACTTTCAATCACATGATATATAAGTGCAGGCTGCGTGTACCAGCAAACACAAACTAGGAAAAATGCCAGAGTATTGTGTGACGGGTGGTACCGGCTTCATAGCAGCTTACATCATCAAATCATTGCTCGAACAAGGTCATACTGTTCGAACCACCGTCAGGGATCCAGGTACACCATAAGGAACAAAATATTATTAAGTGAAAACAATCTCAAAGTAGAGCTATATCTTTATCTATTTTGGTTCACGGCGCACAATTTATTTATGCATGAGTACAAATATTTCGACAATTTTGATGATGGTTATGCAACAATTTCTTCTCATATTTTGCCAGAAAATGTCAAAAAAGTAGGGTACCTGCTGGAGATGAAAGGCGCTCACGAAAGACTAAAGCTTATGAAGGCTGATCTCATGGTTGACGGAAGTTTTGACCAGGCCGTAGACGGCGTTGACGGGGTTTTCCATACTGCTTCTCCTGTGATCGTTCCATACGACAAGAATCTCCAGGCAATTCCACCTTTAAAATTGCATCAATATCAAAAACGCATTTGTTAAATAAATAAAAATACTATCATTTACAGGAAACACTAATTAATCCATGCATAAAGGGAACCATGAATGTGCTGAAATCATGCAAGAAAGCTAAGAGTGTAAAAAGGGTAGTGCTGACCTCATCCTGCTCTTCGATTAGATACCGTTACGACGTCCAGCAAATTGATCCTCTTAACGAATCACACTGGAGCGATACCGAATACTGCAAACAGTACAATGTAAGGAAACACTTACTATATTAGAACTTAGAAGTTAGTGTAAAGTTAACAAGTCTTGATGATCATCATTTGAACTATTTTAAGTTGTCGATTACGTCCAGCTTTGGTACGCATATGCAAAGACAGTAGCAGAGAAAGAGGCATGGAGCGTAGCAAACGAGAGTGGGATTAATCTTGTTGTCGTAAACCCGTCGTACGTGGTGGGCCCATTGCTTGCACCACAACCAACGAGTACAATTCAAAAGATACTTGAATATGTTAACGGGTCAGTAGAAGAATACCCAAACATGGCAGTAGGATTTGTGCACATAGAAGATGTGGTGGCGGCTCATATTTTAGCAATGGAGAAAAAAGAGGCTGCGGGCAGACTCATTTGTTCAAGCACAGTGGCTCACTGGTCTGACGTCATTCAAATGCTCAAATCGAAATACCCATCTTATCCTATTGTAGACAAGTAAGCATAGATATACGGCATATCACAATTGTTCATGAGATCAAATGTAAGATGTTGCATGTTACTTACTGTATATATGTGAATACCATTAGGTGTAGCAGCCGAATCGGAGATAACAACACGCATAACATGGATAGCAGTAAGATATTACAACTGGGATTGCCTCCACTGAAAACACTCGAGAAAATGTTTGATGACTGCATCAAAAGTTTCCAAGAGAAGGGATTTCTGTGAAGTTTATCATAAATTAATTTAGAATAACAACTTCCTACGAGATCATACTGTACTTTGGTATATGTAGTCACTGAATCTTTTCTCATTTAATAACTTCCTACGGGATCATACAACGTACCATGGTGTTGGATCTACAAAGTAGAGCTCTGGTGTATAATCCAAATCAAGCTCCATATTCAGCAGTCAACGACATTGTTAGAAAATTACGTATCACTTGTGTTGTAACAAACAGTTAACAAGTATCTAAGATCAATGGTCAACTAAAAATTGAATCATTTATTAAGACCAATGTGAAAAACAAAAGAAATACAAGTCAAATACAAATTTCCAATTTGCAAATTTAAAAGAGCCCAAATTGGAAACACTAGAAGCAATGTAGACCCAAGTAATGAACAGTCATCCAGAACTCGACGACTACACGAAACATCAAATTCAAAGGAAACGAAAAAACCGAAACAAAGTCATTGCGAAAGAACGGAACACAGACCCACAAACAGTTCAGATACCATCCACTGTGGCAGAATTAAATCATGTACAAATGCTCAGCCAGCAAACGGTCATCTGATTATTCGAGTCATCGTTCATCAATGTCACTTCATCAACAAATCTTAAGGTCATCATCCAGCCTACTAAACTGGCCAAACAGTTTCCCATGGTTATCTATCACAAGCATATCAATCCCCAAACCCATCCAAGGTGGCTTCTTTTCCTCTTCTTTCGAATCCTCTGTCGAATTACCCGTTTCACCACTACTCGCCCCAACCCGACCCCCATACCCGGACCCGAATGCCAGCTTCATCGACTCAAGAGCCTTCAAAGCCTCTTCTTCCGGATCACTATCACAATCATCACAATTAACCTCAGTTTTTGGTTTCGTTACCGTAGCGTATACCGATTTACACCACGATTCCGACTTCAGTTTCGATTTCTTCCAATGCACAGGCGCTGAACCATCAACTCCGGGTCGGTTCGGGTCGGATTTTCTCGCTAAAAACTCCTGCTTCTTATCCATATACGCTTTAGAAGCTTCCTCCGCGGTATTAAACGTTCCTAACCATATCCGTTTTCTGCTAAACGGGTCACGGATCTCCGACGCCCATTTCCCCCATTTTCTTAACCTAACTCCCGCCAATTTCTTCCTCTCCGTTTGCCCTAACGAATCCTTCGGTGAATTGGAATTCGAATTCTCATTCTGATTCTGGTCGATGAGAATCTCGCAAACGATACGGCGAGTGGAGGATCGGTGATCGGATTCGTCGGAGGATGAGTCGGTGGCTTCGGGATCGGAGCAGAAGACGCGGATTTTGCGGAGGTTTTTGCCGGTGAGTTCGGTTTTGGAGGTGGAGGATCGGAATCGCTTGCTTACACGGTGGTCTGTCATGGCTGTTGAGGTGTTAGGGTTTGATGAGGTGTTGCAGAGAGATAGATACAGATGGATAGATAGATATATATGGCTGTGAAATTTGGGGATAAATGTTGTGCAAGGATTAAACTGTTTGGACCAACGGAATATTCTTCGTTGTCATGTTTGAATGATGACAGTTTGGCGTATGGATCTCATTGTTGGGCCTTCATTAGCCCAAGTTCCAATTTCTCAAAACTTAATCATAACTTCATAAGCAGGCCTGAAGATTGTACACTTTGGCGATACATGCTAGCTATCGGAACTTTTTTTTTATAAAAGGAACCGGTTTGGTTAGGGAACGAGACTATGAACTGGTAACTGAACTGATGGGTTGGGTTAGGTTAGGTTCTAATTGGTTTAGGGAAAACTGGTTTATGGTGTCATACCTCAACCAATGGTGAAAACATTGAAGTGAGACGAAAACGAGATTGCAAAAGACTTTATAAAGACTATTTGTGACAAGTATTTAATAATCAAAATTTCATTTCATTTATAAATCAGAAATGCAAAGTTTGGAAGCAAAGTACAACATCATGTAACAAAAAACAAAGAACAATACATAAATAAAATCTAAAGTGCGTTTGTAGTCGTCCTACTATATTTCTTTCAACGTATCATCATCTAGTTCCTGCAATACATATTAAAGTACATGTCAACAAATAAAGTATTGGCGAGCATACAAGTTTGAATTACTATCATAAGTATAAAAAATGGTTTAAACGAATCCACATGGCATAATCATAAACTAAGACATATCATTACATTACTAGTATGCATCTCAAATTTGTCAACCCAAAGTTTCCCACTAGTGTAATCTTGTCATCGCAACGACAAGACTGTTTTTGTATGACTTAACATGACGTCAAGAATACGGGCGTTGTGTTACTCCTATAGCGCTATACATGTTAAGGGAGGCGTGTACAAAGTTAATGACAAAGTATCGAGCAAGTAAAAATTCTAGCATGTATGAATTTCTAAGCAACACGTATTAAGCATGTATAATGGATTGTTTGTTTGTATCGAACATGTTTATATGTGATTGTGTGAGTTTAACAAATCATAAGTATTGCACCCAAAAGTGTCGAAAAATAGAAAGGGGGTCATGTACACTCACGGTTTGCAAAGCTTTCCAAAGTAAACATGAGTTGACGAGTCGTTGAAGGTGTAGCACCAAAGTTATCCTACATTGGGGAAACGAAGGTGTGTGAGTATATGGAGTTCGTAGAGAGTTTGGATTCGGAATTAATATGAAAAGTATATGTGCATGAAAGTATATCTTGTCTAGATACTCGTTTAGACACTAAGTTTTCATGTGTTTTCATGGGTCCTAACTTGCCCATTAGAATCACAAACGAGGAGTCTGGAAACGAAGATAATCTAACCTAAGTCCTTGACATCTAACCATAATCCGGTTAGTATCAAGAATTCGGTTATTAGGTATATATTATATATAATATAGTATAAGTTATAATTTCACCCATCAAGTATTATCATGTAAGTCAAGCATAGAGGTAGGATGATTTCCATCCATTAAACCTCTTTGTATGATTCACCAAAGCACAAACTAATCAACTTAGTTGATTAGTTCAGTTGGTCATGAATATAAGATTAAATTAAACTAACTAACTAAAACAACCAAGTGAGTAAAGTAGATGTGTACATCTCGAGCATGGAAAGTGTTCGAGTATGTGATGTAGCCTTGTCACTTTGTGGAAGTTGTTTTGTACCAAAACATACAAGTGAGGTACTGGAACAAGTTTGGAGAGCCAAAGCTTCCATAGTTCACACATTACTCATACACAAGTCTTCCAACATTGAAGGTTGGAAGCTTGGATGGTTTCAACACTTAGAACATTTTGGGCAGAATTTTAAAGAGGTTTTGAGCCTTATTTCTTGGTGAAAATCAACCACACACAAACCCACAACTATAAGCTTAGTTGGGAGCATGGTAGGTACAAGATTTCACCAAGTTTTCATAAAATATACAAGAAATAGGAACATGTATCAAAGCAGAATTTAAACACTACTTTGGACCTCAAATATGGTGAGGTTCCACCTTAGTTTGCCATGGAAAACTTGTGAAAACATTACTAGAGGTTATCCAAGTAGTTTGAAAGAAGAAGAAATGTGAAGAAAAGTGAGTGAAAACTCACTTAGAACACTTAAATGTTTTTTCCTTGCTTTGAGATATTTGAGAAGATTAGAGAACTTGAGAGAAGATTAGGTGTGTTGAAAGTGTTTAGAATGTGGTAGAGGCTTATATTTCTAAGTGATTAGTGTTTGGGAGTTAATAAAGGTGGAAGGTGATTGGAGGAGAAAGGAGGTGGAAAAGGGTGAAATATGATTGGCTAAAGAAAGGTGGAAGGTGATTGGAGGAGAAAGGAGGTGGAAACGAGTGAAATATAATTGGCTAAAGAAGGGTGGAAGGTGACTGGAGGAGGGAGGAGGAAGGAGGTGGAAAAGCTTTTGGTTTTGCTCACGTTTAGTCCCTACACTTTGTAACTAGGTTATTTTATGTCGTTTTCTTGTATTTTAACTTTCTTTTAGGTATCCAAATTGTATTTAAGTGTCGCTTTTGCGTATAGACACGTATTTAAAGATTGATTGCGTATATAAAAAAATATGAAAGGTAACACGTATATATATCAAATGAATTTCCATTATGATCAAAGCCTCAGATTTCAAAATTGGAAATGAACCACGAATACGCACGATTACAAGTTTCTAAAAATAGAAATGCGAATACAACTTTCTAAATATGGAAGTACAGAATTGCAGAGCGTTATGTGGTACTATGACGTCAGGTTGAGAGTGGCGGAGCTTGAACGGAAAATCCGTGAGGGCCGAACTCTCATAATCCAAATTAGTAGGGATCAAACTCTTAAAAATCCAATATTTACATTATAAAAAAGAGTTGGGATTAAATTGCAAAAGATGAAAAACTTTGGGTTAAAAGTAAAAAACCAAAGGTTCTAAATTGCAAAATTGAAGTTATTTATTAATTTTAGATAAAGATAAAGATAAAAATAAGTGATATCTATATATTGGTTATTAATTAATATTAATATTAAAAGAAATTTATTAAACAAATATAAATAAAATTTATGAGGTTGAAGAAGAGAATGTCATCTGACATTATTTAAAGTCTTTTATTATAAGTTAGATTTTTTTTTTTCATATTGAAAAAGTATGAAGAACGGGAGGTGTGAAGTTTTTTATCATCCTGGCGTCGAGCTATTTTTCCGCAGGACCTCCCCTACAGTATCGTCACCGCAGTAGAGTTTAACCACCAAGTTCGGGATGGATTGGTGTGGTTCCTCTACGTCTAGGACACCAGAATATCGAACCATGAACGAAGAAAGGCATGAGATAAAATAGTGATTGCGATGCCCCAATTCTTGACTGGGGGGGACACCAAAGGACTCATAAAAAAGAGTTGGGATTAAATTGCAAAAGATGAAAAACTTTGGGTTAAAAGTAAAAAACCAAAGGTTCTAAATTGCAAAATTGAAGTTATTTATTAATTTTAGATAAAGATAAAGATAAAAATAAGTGATATCTATATATTGGTTATTAATTAATATTAATATTAAAAGAAATTTATTAAACAAATATAAATAAAATTTATGAGGTTGAAGAAGAGAATGTCATCTGACATTATTTAAAGTCTTTTATTATAAGTTAGATTAGATATTGTCCACCCCATAAAATGTAAAATTCATTCAATTCTTATATTATGTACGTTAAAGCTAATTTAACATAAACTTAACTTTGAAGTTATAACTAAAAGGATTAATACATCAATCTATAAAATATTTCTAGTTGATAATATTGAAGAAGATAATTAACAAGAAATCATTAAATTTATATTTTATTGCTATTTAAACTTAAACTTAATTTATCAAAAACCAAAAAAATAGTATTGAAAGTTTAGGTGATGCCCCTGATTTATCAAAACCAAAAACTAGTATTGAAAGTTTAGGTGATACCCAAGTTTCTATAGATGTCACTCAATTAGAAAACCCATACTTATTTTGATTACATTTACATGTTCCAACCAAACGCCACCTACGTTAAATCACATTGCTTGTTAAAAGTGACTATTTTTTCAAGAAATATATACATTGTTTCTTTTACTTAAAGAATATAATTTAAGTTGGGACTTCCTCGAATACTAACTAATGAGTAAATTATAAGTGTTGTTAGTTGCACGTAAAGTTATATGTAGCTAGCTAGATGTAATTGAAATGTCACGAGGGGTGATTGATGTTTATATACCAACGTTAGTGTTAGAAATGTAAGTTATTTATGTCTTTGATGCACCTAATTTTTGTGTTAGGTATCTCTCAATTTTAAATACCTTAAATACTCATTGAAATCGATGTGACCAATGTAAATAAATGAATTCATATTGAAGTTTGCGAATGCAAACTAAAAATATCACAGTTTTTTAATGCTACAAAGAGTGAAAACATTGGTGAAAATGTAAAAGAATAAAGTTAAAAAAAAATGTAATAATCCCCTTCTAATAATGTTGTAGTATTCAACAATTCTTTAGGTCTTGCGTAGTGGGGCGGTATGCCCGGTCATGGCGCCGGCATGGCGCCGGGCACATCAAAACGAGGGGCGCCATGAAGGAGAAAGAAGAGAGGGGCGCGACCTCCATAGCGGCGTGATGGATTGATGTTTGAATTTTTTTTTTTCTGGTTATTTAATGCTCTGTTTCTTCCTTGTGTTGCAGGTATATATCGAAGAAGAAGAATAAAGACAAGGAAGAAGCAGGTATATATCGAAGAAGAAGAAGAAGAATAAAGATAAGGAAGAAGAAGAATTTTAGGGTTTTTAATTTATAGGTTTGGGCTAGTTTTGTGTTTTGGTTTTATGGGCTGGTTTTATTTTTTTAGTGGAACTGTTTTTTTTTTATGTTACTGTAATTTTTTTTAAGTGTAATGTTTTTTTTACTGTAATGTTTTTTTATTTAATGAAATGAATTTTAATTTTATAAATTTAGAAAATAATTATATAAAATTAGAAATTAATAATTGAGTAATGATTAGACGGGGGCTTTATGACTACGGGCTTAAAATGCATAACGTCCACCCGCACACGTGGCACGCCACGTGTCGCATAACGCCCATAAAGGGGCGTTATGACTACGCATGGCCTTAGTGGTGAGTAAACGAAGACTTTTGCATGTTGTTGGTTGTTCATATGAAACTAGTAATCATATTTTTATTTGTTCTATTTTAAATAGTTACAGATTGAAAAACCATGTTCTCATATAATTTAAAATTTGATTTTGGACTGAACTATTTAAATTTTAAAACCACCAAAACGGGACTAAAAAATAATTTACTCTATAATAAATCTAAGTTATAATAAATGATTCAAACTAGTCAGTGATGAACCTTGAAATTTCTGATTGGGGTTGAAAACGTATATACCCAAAAATTCTATAAAACGGAGGGTCGAAAACATATATACCCAAAAATTTTATACAAAAACTACATACTTTTACTGAGCGAAAAGTTCAGGAGGTCGGCCGCCCCCTCCCACACCTACTATGATGCGCTATTGAAATTGGTGACATGTGACACTCTCTACTTCAAGCTCATAAATTTATTTATATTTTATTTCAGTTTTTTTTGGTAATTAATACATTGATATCACATATTATAATTGCAGAAATAATTTTTTTATTTATAATAATGAATACCTGTAGTGGAGGGTTTTTGGGCGTTTTTCCCCCTATAAACTCCCCACAACGCCCATCAATCGCGCCTCGGGGCGTTTTTTTTTTTCAAAAAAAATGCAAATGACGTCCTTTTTTCCACGCCTGTGTTCAAGATCTTTGGCCAATCACAAGTTTTCTTTTTTTTTTTTTTTTGTTTGGCCAATGCCTTTTTTTGATGGTTTTTGTTATTTAATTATATTACACCCTTTTAACATAATGCTCTACAACGCTTACATCCCCACTACACCCATTTTAGAAAAACAACCATAATGCCCCACTGCTGACTGGACTGTCACATGGCCCAAAGTGCTCAAAAGTGGGGGCATTATTTGTGTCTTCCACTACACATGGTCTAATCGTCGTTTAATAACTATATTTCCTATTAAATTTAATAATATGTTTAGATTATATAAGATATGAATAACTTAAGAAAAATTCATTTAAAAAATCCAATTAAAAAAATTAATTAGATACCTATTTTTCATTTTGCATTGTATCATTTATTCAGGTCTAATATAACTAGTTTAATACCCGTTTGGTGGACGTGTTGTTCATTGTTCATAATCTCATAACTACACTTCCTTGCTTTTTAAATGAAAAGAACCATGTTAAATATGATATTAAGACATTTAACTAAGGTGGTGTTTGGTTTTTAAATGTAACTACCATTTTAGTTTTATAAAATTTAGAGGTTGAAGTAGATTTTAGTTTTATAGAACTGATGTATATAAAAAATTGGAAATTAATTTTTGTCTTACTTTATAAAATTTAAAAGATCCTTCACCTTAATAGAAAAAAATAACTGAGTTAGTGGTTGGATGAATATTTATAAAAAACTACATGAGAAAACTATTAATTTTTTTATAAGAACCGCATGTATATTCTGTTTTATATATAAGTGACAAAATTAATTAATTTAATAAAAGAAATTAAAAAGAATTTAAGTAAGTTGCCAAAATCGTCCCTGAGGTTTTATATTTGTCAGTTTCATCAAAATATCCTTCAACTTAACAGAAAAAGTAAACTAAGTTAGTGGTTTGGATGAAAATGGCAAAAAATGCAAAGGTGAAGGGCTATTTGGTTAAAAAAAGTCATTTTGGACGAAACTGGCAAACAAACATAAACCTCAGGGACGATTGTCGCAATTTACTATTAATTAAGCTATGGGTACAACTATGAGATATACAATACACCCATAAAACTTGATGTACAAACACTAATGCAACAAAATGTTGCAAATTGATATTATATAAATATAAATTTTGAGAGTTTCAATTTCTAATGATTTAAAATTAACTCTAGAGTTAAGTTAAACTTTGTTTAGCCGTATGAGTTCACCTTTTATTAGAAAGAAAGAAAGAAAAAAGTATTAAAAATTAAGCATCTAGATCTTGAGAAAAAATAGATAAAACTGTTTTTTTCATGATATATATCATTATAAATAAGAGATATTTAATGATTGGCTAAATGGGTGGTGTTTCACCGGTGAATACACTCATGCAAGACCTGTTTCAGCTTCATTGGTGAATAATCCTATATCTGGTTATTTTTTATAAAGACTTTTATAAGTTTAAGGGTAAATTACAAGTTTTGTCCTTTATGTCTGTACCAAATTGCAGGCGGTGTCCTTTGCCTTTAAATTTGACGGGTTTTGTACTTTATGTTACAAAATCTTGTACGTTACGTCCTTTAGCCCTAACCCAGTTATTTTTTTCTATTAAATCTGATTATATGAGTTGCACGTGAGGGCAAATCAGTCTTTTCTAACTTTTAAATAGCCTATACACAAAAACCCTAATGATGTGTATCAGCATCCAATAACACCTATCTTCATTCTCCCTGTATAATCGTCTCTCTCTCTCTCTCACACACAATGAAGAACAACAAAAGCAGAGAGTTGCCTTTCTCTTTCACAATGAACAATAACAAATCGTTGCCTTTCTTTTTCACGATGAACAACAGGAGCTCGTCACAAACCAACATATAACTCTCTCGCAACTTCAATCACACATCAAATATTAGGTTTTCTTCATTGGAGATATATTGATCTTCGATTATTGATTAGATTTCGATTCAATAAACGCAAAAGCCCCAATTTTCGGTCAATTAGGGTGTTGTAACTTCAATCGGATGGAGATGGAAGGTGATGAGGAAATCGATAATGCTCAAAATCAGATGTTCCGAATTCAATTTCAGATTTTGAAGCAAAGAAATCAAAAATATTATCATCCTTTGATTTTGAAATTCGGGTTCGGTCTTCGTTCATTATCTTCACATCCTATTTTTCGTCACGCACACAATTATGTGTGAGAGAGCAGATAGAGAAACTGGAGTGGTGGATTTGGAGTAGAGAGAGAAACAGGGGTCGTGGATTTGGATTTATTTTTTCACCATAAACATTTGTGATGGAGATAGAGATAACTGCAGGTTGTTGGATCTGTCTGTTGGTGGATTTAACCAGATGAAGGTGGTGGTGGATTTGGTTGTTGGATGGTAGGCAGTAATGGTTTTTTTCTTGGCCGGATTTGGTGGTGTTGTCAGTCGTACGTACAGAGAGAGTTGGAGGAGAGAGATGGGGGGGGGGTTTAGAGAGAGAAATATATTTAGTTAATAAATAATTAATATATATAATTTTTTTATTTTTTTAAATAATAGGGAAAAGACAATTATACCCTCATGTGCCTTGCACATGATCTGATTTAACAGAAAAATTTAACTAGGTTAGGGCAAAAGAACGAAACGTGCAAGATTTTGTAACATAAAGTACAAAACCTGTCAAATTTAAAGGCAATGGACCGCCTGCACTCTGGTACAAACATAAAGGACAAAACTTGTAATTTACTCTAAGTTTAAGCTTTAGCTTACAAGTTACAACTTTCGGCAACTATTATATTAAAAGTCAGTTAGCAAGTTAAGTAAACGTGTAGCAATCCATTGGGAATAGCCAAATGGTGTTGGTGAGTTAGATAAGATGTAGAGTAGGTGGAGGTCATGGGTTCAATCCCCATGGCATGCAAGTTTAGCCATTAAAAAGTAAACGTGTAGCAACCTTACTATTGTCAATAAATACACACTATCAAATTGTTTAAAATCTACACACAGTATCAAATTTTGCTCTTTTTTTCCTTTTTAGATGAGTCATTTTTTTCTTATATAGAATAAGAGTTAGAGGCTGTTTGGCAACATCTGAATGGTTAAGTACTGAACCAGTAAGAGGTCTAAACCATTAAGTGCTGAACCAGTAAGATGTCTGAACCATTAAGAGCCTCTATAATGCGTAACTGTTCAGAGGCAAATGTCTGATCAATTCAGATTAGAGGTCTTAACCATTCAGACTCTGTATAAATCTTAACCATTCAGAGGCAAATTTCTGAACCATTCAGACGTCTGCTCGTGAAACAAACAGTTTGAACTATTAAGTGCTGAACCGGTAAGAGGTCTGAACCATTAAGAGACTCATTAAGAGGTAAACAAACAGTCCCTTACAAAAATGTTATATGTAATACTCAACTCATTTTGAAATTCTCATTTTTATAATAGTAAATCTTGTATATGTTATATTATTGAGGCAAACCTTGCGACTAACGGTAAGGTTGTTGTTACGTAACATAGAGGTCACGATTCAATTTGTGGAAACAGTCGCTTGCAGAAATGTAGGGTAAAGAGGTGTACATTAGGACCGAGTTGGCTTGACATCCCTTGGCACAGGATACGTGAGAATCTCGTGCACCGGGTGTAGGAAATAGGTTCACCTTTTGTAAAATATAATTACAAAATATATCATAACGAGACTCTCGTTATTCGTAGGAAATATCATTGTACAATACCGGTTGCAATAACTAAATAAAAGAATATAAATATAATTATATATACCAATCTTGATTCAAGCCGCATCTCTGGTGGGTCCTTCACGCGCACTTGATAGCATCCTAGACTCGAGTATTCATCATCTTGAGTCTTGAAAAATACTCCTTGACTGCAACAAAGAGCACACTAAAACGTTGACGATTTTGGTTGAGGCACGTGTTCAACACGCTTCCCTTAAAACAGATTTCGCGCCTCTACTAAAGATGACACCTCTGTCTCCCAGGGTACAACAGCCAAAGCAGTCTGTACTGCCGGAGATGGCTCACCGGCCCAAGGTTACATCTGGTAATTGTAGTGTTTGAACTCATGTGGTGGAAACAAGTAGAGAGTACTCATCTCTCTAGTTGGTGTTCAGGTGTTCATACTACTTCTAGTATTCTTCATGTATCAAGCAATACCTTATTCTTGTTGTTACCAAAACAAAAAACACATAGCCTACTATTTGAACAAGACTAGTGAAAGGATTCACTTAATTACCCACTTAATTAGTCACTTAATTAGAGACTTAAAAACTCTAATAAAACTAATTAAATACTCAAGAGTTACTCTTTTATTTACCACATGAATATTCTAATTAATATTTATAATTTCATTAAATTATAAATATATTTAATATCCATTCACCAAATTTCCAACAATCCCCCACATGAATGGAGATCATTCAAAACACTTAAAATTTCCAATGTAACCTCGACAGTTGAGTTTTGCATACGATAGGTAGGTGTTACCCTTTGAACCTTCGCTCATGAAATGCACTTAGCCCACTAGCTCTGAGTAGATCTCGATGTCTTTGAACTCGTCTGCCGTTTGTGTAGACGACAATACACTTCACACAAGACTCTCCCTAGCCGGGTCATCTCCTCATAGTCGTGTCCAATAATGGTCGTGGAACACTTTCCTGGTTCTGCGAGAGCTCTAGGAATTGTGCCCTCAATTACATTCGAAGCGACCCCACTTCTCTCTAACATAGGTGATTCTCCTTAGATCATTAAAAGCATTGTGGTTATCATGATCTATCCAAATCATTTACCACATATTATGCTTAGCCTCACACTTGTCACTTTCAGGAATGGACTAGGAAGTTTATTAATCTTTATAATAAACTACCTTATTAAATGCGTAGGGTTATTCCCCCACAGTGACCTCGCTTATTCATACAATTAGGTTTTCCTATTGAACTCAATTCTTGGGATCTCCAGTCTACTGAGTTAGGTTTCCATCATATGAACTTCATTTTCAAGGGCTTCAGTCCCATTCCACAACTTGATCTCTAATAAACCCTCAGGTTGGTGGATCCATAACATTAGCAAATACCTTTGCGTATTTGAGATCAGTTGTCATGATGTGTTATTAACTCATAAGTTAATTTTACCTATTGTCAACTTCTAAGACTATAACCTCAGTGGCCATCTGAATCTGGTTATAATATATGTCTTTGTAAGATACGCTTATCATTTAAGGCAAACACATCTCCATTATGCACTGCGACCTTTGTGTCCTCCACATAGTCGTCTGTTTGCAATGTTAGATTGGATTACAAAATCCTTATTGCCAAACTTTTATGATACAAATGCAAGACACCCACACATTTAAGTGTTATAGGATATCATCCAGATGTGGTAAAGAAAACCATTTCTACATACCCTTATAGGGTTGTTTCTAAATGGATCATCCCCCACATTTCTTGCCATTTGATCAACATTTCCGTAACTTCACTTATGAAGACATTTATACACATATGATTGAACAAGATCAACCTCATTGTATCAGTGAATTCAACTCATACTGCATTAGCTTACATAAGCTTCTGAGCTAACCAAAGAAACACTTGCCATTGTCATAAGTTTGTCACCAACTTAGAATAATTCTAATTTAACATCTAGAATAAGCTTAGACAATGAGTTCTCCTCATTAGCTTTTTGAACAAACTCTTAAAAGTTACATGTCTTTTCCTTATAATGAATGAAAATTCTCTCTCAACTTTGTCTATATACAAATTCTTTTTGTGTTCATACACATTTGAATGTTTAGAGTTAATTAGTCTCCGTCAAGACCCATAATTAACCAAGTACTAGTCTAGCATGCTTTAGACTATAATACTTTAGCATGTGAACAGAAGATGCATCATTCTGATTCTTCACAGCCCTAAGGATATCATAATATCACTTTGTAACATTCATCCCTTGTTAAGACAAAATAATGAGACTTATTCATAATCCTAAAACATCAATATTTAGGAAAGTCTCACAAATTATTGTATATAGCACATAGCTAAATTTCATCATTCATTTAAGGAACATAACTTGTTTACCTTTGATCTCCAACATTCTACCATTGACTCATAAGTACTTAAACATAAGTCTTAATCCAAGTCACTTGGTAAACACATTCATCACCAACAAGATGAATGTTTCTCGCTGTTGGTGCAGTTGTCTGTCGACTACATCTTAGTTCGAGTCTTAGGCTAGGGCTGATTGTAGAGTGATCGGAAATCAAGAAACACATAAGTTTAGTTAGGTTCGCTTTTATGTCAAAGGTGAGGTCCGCTTATGTGTCACTTGAATAGGTCCGCTCATGTGTCAAGGTTTAGGTCCGCTTTTATGTCAAGTTGTTAGGTCCGCTTTTATGTCATGACATAAAAGCGAACCAGATAGTCTATATATAGGTCATAGGAGCGAACCTGATTAGTGCGTGTCATGTGCGTGTAACGGCGAAGCCCTGCCAATTTGTTTCCGGAACGTGTAAACTGTCAGATTATTAATAAACAAGAAGTTAACTAGTGAAATCAAGCTTTACGAAGACCGAATCAATGAATTCCGCCTCTGATTCTGTCTAAGCGCTCTTCTGATCGACTCGTCAGGTCGTCAAACGATCCTACAAGTGGTATCAGAGCTTAGGAGGAAGAGTTCTTACCGTTTAGCTTGATTTTCGCTCAAAATTCTGATTTCTACACCTTCTTTCATTAGTTCAGGGAGTTTTACCGGTTAAAATTGGACCAAAAGTTCACAGGTTGTGTGTTACTGGACATAGACAAATCCTTGAAATTTTTGGACTGAAATATGGACTAAAAATGGGTAAAAATGTGTTCCGAATAAGGTCCGCTTTTACGGCATCGTCATAGGTTCGCTCAAACAGATCCGCTTTTAGATACATTTTAAACCAGGTCCGCTCCAAAATTTCACCTGGTCCGCTCCAAGTTATTTTTTGGTCCGCTTTTAAGTGCTCATCTGGTCCGCTTTTAGGGTTGATTGTGGTTCGCTCATAAGGTTCGCTCGAGTGAACAATCCAATTCGCTTTTGTGAACAAACCAGGTCCGCTTGAGTGAACAATCCAGTTCGCTTTTGTGAACGTTTCAGGCGGTTTGCTTTTGTGATCTTTATTTGTTTCGCTTTTGTGAACAACAAAGATCTGTCGGGATTATTTTGAAAAATGACGATGGTATTTGATGAATAAGAAAATTATAATTTTGAGAGATTTAATGATTGGAATCGAGGATTTATAGATGAGAGTTATAGAACAGTGAGCAAGGATGGATGGGCAAAAAGGTTTAAATATTTTGTATGTTTGAAAGATGAAACTTTGGAAGAGTTAGAAAACCGATATGGAGTCTTACTTGAATACTTGAAAAAACATGAGATATTTCTATCAGATGGTGAAAAGATAGAAAAGTTTGCAGATGCATTACCTGTTGAATGGAGTGAATGTTTGGAAAATTTAAGGAAGGATTCCAATTTTTCAAAATTACATCTAAACAAATTCATCAGCAAACTTAAAACTCATGAAGTTGAAAGTAGAAAGAAAAGAAAAGATATGATTAAAGTGTTGGAAAATCATGTGTTGGGTTTGGGTTTAGATGTGATTGAGGAGATGATCAAAAGGATAGTTGAATGTGTTAGAGCAAAATATATGATGAAATGCGATTTTAAGAGAGGTTGTTATATAGATGTAAATGAAAATCCTCTTGATTTCGTTAAAATATTTTGTGCAGGTACAGTCAGGGCAAATGAAAAGGAAGCTTCAAGTGCTGAGGAATCTGCAAAGTTTGAATTGTCAAATTGTGAATCAGCGTGCTCTAAGTGTGACAGCTTCAAGACTAACTATGACAAACTGTTGAAGAATGCGGAAAGTTTGTCATCAAAAGTCAAGGAGTTGGAAGTTGAGAAGCAAACTGATGAAAACAGATTCTGGTGTTGCAGGGCAATTGTGAGAAACTGAAAGCTGAAAATGACAAACTGTTGGATAATTTGAACAGTTTGACATTAGAAAACAAAGCTTTGAAAGAAAAAGAAAAGGAGTTTGAAAGCAAACAGAAATCTTCGGAAATGAAGATTTCTGGATAAAACTTGAAAACAAGAATTTGAAAGCAAATGAATCAAAATTCCAAGAACAGATAAAAATTTTGGAAAATGAAAAGTCTGTTCTTGAAAACATGAAAATTGAAAATGAGAATACAATTGCTTCTCAGCTCAGTAAAATATCTCAGTTTGAAAATGAAGCTGAGAATTCTAGAAAGAAAATTGATGAGCTCGAGAAGAAATTGAAAGGTTTTGTGACTTCATCTGACGGTTTGAAATTTCCTTGTCCAAAACCGATCAATTCTGTTCCAATAAGTGACGATGTCACAAACTTTGACAATGTCAAAGTTGAAGATTGCGATGAAAAATCTGATAATGTAAATGAAAAATTAGAAAAACAAAAATTGTTTTTAAAATTGAAAGAAAAATTTCAGAAAACTGTTCTACAATCGACTGAAGAAGGTGAATGTTCTAAACAAAGACCTTTGAAGAAGAAAGTGGAACAGAAACAAAAAGATAATAAAAGTTCATCAGATCGATCATCCAATCGCAATAAAAAATTACAAAAAATGAAAAATGAAAACTCAAAAACTGTTGTTAATAAGTGGTGCAGGTTGGATCACAGTGCTCAAGCGTCAAATACAGCTAAGAAGAGGAGAAACGACTATCACAAGGCCAAACAGTGTTATGACTTGAATGTTTGGTACGAAGGTGATAACTGGTACGATAACAGAATGTGTTATAGATGCGGTTATCAAGGACACATTGCTGTTAACTGCCAGAGTCGATATTATGAGACCAGAAGATGCTTTAACTGTAATATCAAAGGTCATATTGCCAGAGATTGCCCAAGGAGATCGAATGAAAGATTGAGGGCTAAGTCTCAGAAATTGGCAAAGATTCGAGTTAAAGTCAAGCCCCATGAACAGAAGGTTCTAAAACCTAAAGTTCAAGATCAGACAATTCAAGAAAAGAAAGTTAAACTTTCACAGGGGCAGAAAGACAGACTGAGGAAGAAGAGGAAGAAAGCTCGAGAGTATCTCGAGAAGATATTGTCCTCGGGTTCATCCGTTGGAAAGAATAAGAATTCTGATGAATCAACTTCCTCGGCTGCAAAGTCAAGCAAGATGAATTCATCAGATACAAATCTGAGGACAAAAGAGGAAAAGAGGAAGAAGAAAATGGTCGGCGATGAATCTGACAGGTCAAAGTCAGACAAGCCACCTGCGGGCAATGATTCTGGTTCGTTAAAACCAGAGGAGCCATTGGTTGAGGTAAAAAAGGAGAATTCAGATTTAACAATGGATGAAGCAAATTTTCCACCATTGTTGAAAAAGAATTCGAAATCACCCAAGGATCGCCAGGCTTGGGTGAATCTGTTTAAATGAAAAACCTGACTTGCCGGAGCTCCCAGGTTGGTAAGCGTGGAGCATGAATCGGCATCTTTCTTAAAATTTTATTTGGTAACGTCATTCATTCAAAAGATAAAAGATTTGTTTGTGATTGATTCAAGTGGTTCAGATTTTGAATCAGATCAATCATACAAGTGGTTAATCAAGGTCATTAAATTGAACTTGAGTTAACTACATGTTTTGATCCCCAGTACCTACAAATGATTGGTAAACAAACTAATTTTTCCAGAAAAACCATTTTGATTAAAATAAACTTAAGTGTTTTGAGATCATAATGGGAAAATAGTTTGTTGAGAGGGGGAGTTCTGATTGTTTACGCCATGTGGATGGAGAATTGATGCGATTCTCATCAAGTTGTCAAATTTGTACAGTTTGTTTCAAATTTTCCCAGAAAATCAAAATTGAAACATATTTTGATTTTAGGGGGAGAAAATTTTTTAAAAAAAAATTAGAAAATTTGAAAATGTCAAAAACATTGAAAAATTAAAAATGAGTTTTTGGTGCAAATAGGGGAAATGATAGTACATCAGCTAGACTGGCACAGTACGCTAAAGATTTGTAATGTATAAATGCAATTAAGCAGTCTCGCTAAAGATGTGTCGATAGGTTTTCACAGAATTAGTAGATCAGTTTGGGATATAAACATAAATTTCACTTGCGTCTACGTGGGGAACATCTCCAGGATATATAGGTAACCCCTGAAATCCTGTTTGAAGGGTCCCGTATTCTGAGATACTAGGTCTTTATGCTCAGTGATATCTGGGGTATTATCCCGGGACTTCTGCTGTATGGAAGTACTGACCTAGTCCCCGGATAGTACTTTCTGCAAAAAGCTTTGAAACATAAGCTCGCCCTCAGCAATCTGATTAATAAATAAAATTGATAATCTTTGCTGTTGTAACAAAAGATCCTCTAAAGGGGACACACCAAAAGTCGAAGCCGTCATCTCTCTGCGTATACGGAAGTATCGACCTGAGCTCTCACGGCCCTCGCACATAACCCCTTAACAGATATCAGCTGTGGTATACTCACCTGTAAGACTGAATACTGGGGTCTGGATACGGGAGTATATACTGAGGTGGGACACATGTAGATGTTTAAGTTCTAAAACACTAAATCTGTATCCCGAACAGGTTGAACATTTTGTGAGAATTTAAGTGGATCAATATATCGACAATCAACGCGAACTGTTTAAAAGCTTAAAATGAAATAACAGCTTAACGGTGCTAGTGTCTAGTCAGCAGCTGATATGATCTTCTTGCACGAACTCACAAAAATATGTTTGTATATAGTTCATTTTTGCATTTTAATTGATGTTATTGCATTTGTGTTTCATATTTGAAAAATCCAAAAAGATTTTTGATAACTGATGTTGGAGAGCTGAAATTTAAAATCTCAAAGGCTAAACAAGACGAATAGTTGGTTTGGTTAAAGTGATTTGAAATGGTTAATCAGATTTTGGAAAGTTTAATAAATTGTTAAATGTGAAAAATTCTTGAATATCCTTAAATGATTAGTTGATTCATTAAGTTGAATCACAATTGTGTTTTGTTTGTGATAGATTGTTTGAGTTGTGCAGGTTTCTGTTCCTGTTGCTACGGAAAGCCAGGAGAGACATCAGAACCTGATAAGAAGTTTGAAGAGATAAAGCCAGGAGATGATTTCAATGGTGGTAACAAATCCCAGACGGCGATCCTAACATGATGATAGGGGAGTCTGATGAAAGTTATAGCCAGAGAAGGATCCAGGCATATGATCCCAGGCAGAGTTCCTGAAGAAGACTGATTGAAATCGATAATGTCATGTTGAAGACTCTCACTGAAGATTCCGTCAACATTCAAGGGGGAGTCTGTTGGTGCAGTTGTCTGTCGACTACATCTTAGTTCGAGTCTTAGGCTAGGGCTGATTGTAGAGTGATCGGAAATCAAGAAACACATAAGTTTAGTTAGGTTTGCTTTTATGTCAAAGGTGAGGTCCGCTTATGTGTCACTTGAATAGGTCCGCTCATGTGTCAAGGTTTAGGTCCGCTTTTATGTCAAGTTGTTAGGTCCGCTTTTATGTCATGACATAAAAGCGAACCAGATAGTCTATATATAGGTCATAGGAGCGAACCTGATTAGTGCGTGTCATGTGCGTGTAACGGCGAAGCCCTGCCAAATTGTTTCCGGAACGTGTAAACTGTCAGATTATTAATAAACAAGAAGTTAAATAGTGAAATCAAGCTTTACGAAGACCGAATCAATGAATTCCGCCTCTGATTCTGTCTAAGCGCTCTTCTGATCGACTCGTCAGGTCGTCAAACGATCCTACACTCGTCTACAATCACTATTATGTATGAGATAGAGTCAACTAGATCGACACTCAACAACATGGCATTCATAATTTGCCATAAGTGATTTGCACACATCTATTGTTATTCATTAGGAGATATATATATATATATATATATATATATATATATATATATATATATATATATATATTTAGGATGCTCTCCTAAATGAAGGTAAAAACTCCATATGGATCTAACAATAATCAAGTGGTAGACGCATTTACTTAAAAATCTCGCAAGATTTATTAAAGGTATACAATAACATATAGTACTTTTACTTTCATATGTTAGAATTCACACTTGTGAATTTTCCAACGACTTCTAATGAAGTATGTCGACATGAATGTCATTAGTGTATTTCATCTCAATACACTCACTACGTTCTTTCATTACTCACTCATGATGTGGTTATACATTTGATGTTTTGTTTTGGACTTTTAGTCAATGTAACAACTCTCAAGTTATTTATGTCCAAGTATTTTCATGAACTATCCGTTTAAAACCATATTCTTTTAAACAATGTATAACCGACGTTATAATTATTTTCCACAAAAATAATTTATACGTCACAACCATTAGTGATTTATTTCTTTGTAAAAAATTGCATGTGTTATTCGAAGATATTGAACACAAAACAATAAAATACATTGGAAACTAAATCATAAGTGCCAATCACTTTTGAAATTTAAACGGAACATAGACAATTTATAGACATCAAATAGTAAAGTGCTTTTATTTTCAACACTTTAAAATCTGACCGAAATCTTCTCAACAATATTGTCTCATGGCATGTCTTGAGGTACTCCCTCAATAAGACTCCATGCACTTGTAAGTACAAGTTTTCTATTTCATGTTTAAACTTTAAACTTGGACAATTAAGCTCAAAACAACACCAAGTTGTTACAAATACTACATTTACGTAGTAAACTTGAACAATTAAATTTGTTCACAACAACACCAAGTTGTTTTTCACCAAATAACATTTTCTAACACGCATGTTAAAAAAAACGTTATAACAAGCACATTATAGAATCGGACGTTTACATAAAACGTTTTCCAAAAATATAGTTTATAAAATAAACCATTTCTCATCATCTTTAATGCTCACATAGGCAATTAAATGTTTACATAAAACACTTCTGTTCATTATGAACAATCTCTAACCTCGTATTATTGATACACATTTTCTAACACACGTGTTAGAAAATTTAAGTCATTTTATATGTACCAAACATGACCAAATTAGAGCATTAAATGTCATCATTAAAACTCATCAAATGTCATCATTAAAACTCTATTCAAGAGTTTCACCAAATGAAGAGTTAAGAGTCTCAATAATTATATACTTAAACTCTAATAAAACTCATCAAATGTCATCATTAAAACTCTACTAAAGAGTTTCACCATATAAAGAGTTAAGAATCTCAATAATTATAGATTTAAACTGTAATAAAACTCATCAAATGTCATCATTAAAACTCTACTCAAGAGTTTCACCATATGAAGAGTTAAGAGTCTCAATAATTATAAATTTAAACTCTAATAAAACTCATCAAATGTCATCATTAAAAATCTACTCAAGAGTTTCACCATATTAGAGATTTTATTAGAGACATAAACAAAAACTAATAAATTGACATAAATACTCTACTAAAAGTCTCACTTTATTAGAGATTTTACTAGAGAAAAAAAAGAACTCTAATAAAAACTAATAAATTGACTTGAAACTCTCCTTAAGAGTTTATCTTCCATATGAAGAGTCTACTAAATGATTTTAATTTCATTAAATTCATATAAACACCACACCATCACTTTTTGGTGATTTAATTCCTTGAAGCCAATCAAACATCAACTTCAATGTATGACATTTTATTTCTAAATCATACAAAGCATTAAAACAATGCTACAACAGATTGCTTATATAAAATGTCTACATAAAACATTTCAAAGCATTTGTATTTTAACCATTTTTAACAATCATGTTAAAATTTAAGAAATTCTAACGCGCACGTTAGAAATATTAACATTTTCACAAAATGTTAATTCGACTTGCTAAAAGCACATATATGGTTCAAATAAATAAGTCATTTCTAATACCCACGTTAGAAACTAAACAATTAAAAATTGCTTCCAAACTAACGCGTTTCATGAACGTTTCTAACACACATGTTAGAAGACAAATGATTACAAAAATCATTATAAGACTTATTTGTTCATATCAATCCATTGGTGGATGAAAAGTCTACTTTAAATAGAGACTTAATTAGAGACATAAAACTCTAATCAAGTAACATGAAACTCTTATTTAAAGACAAAAAAAAAAAAAAAAAAAAAAAAAAAAACTCTACTGAAGAGAATTTAACGTTTACAAAAAACGTATGGTTTACACCAATAATTCTGGTCTAACACACATGTTAGAGAATTTAACGTTTACAAAAAAAAAAAAAAAAAAAAAACGTATGGTTTACACTAATAAACCCGATCTAACACAAAAGTTAGAAAAATTAACGATTCCCAAAATCGTTTCAAAAACCAAACGTTGGAACCAAAACAATTCGTTTTGTACCACGGTATAGGATTTAAGATTTTATCTCAATCTCAAAAAATCCAAACACAACAAGTTGTACTACATACATATTTCCCAAAAAAAAAATATTTATAAGATCATAACCTCTAAAAATATTTTTTATTCTATTATAAATCCTTTCGTAAACCCAAAATCCTTATAAATAAGGTTTTTAAGATTGTACCAACAATCTCACGAAATCTGTTTTAAGTTTGTAGGAAATAGGTTACCTTTTGTATAATATAATTACAAAATATATCATAACGAGACTCTCGTTATTCGTAGGAAATATCATTGTACAATACCGGTTGCAATAACTAAATAAAAGAATATAAATATAATTATATATACCAATCTTGATTCAAGCCGCATCTCTGGTGGGTCCTTCACGCGCACTTGATAGCATCCTAGACTCGAGTATTCATCATCTTGAGTCTTGAAAAATACTCCTTGACTGCAACAAAGAGCACACTAAAACGTTGACGATTTTGGTTGAGGCACGTGTTCAACACGCTTCCCTTAAAACAGATTTCGCGCCTCTACTAAAGATGACACGTCTGTCTCCCAGGGTACAACAGCCAAAGCAGTCTGTACTGCCGGAGATGGCTCACCGGCCCAAAGTAACATCTGGTAATTGTAGTGTTTGAACTAATGTGGTGGAAACAAGTAGAGAGTACTCATCTCTCTAGTTGGTGTTCAAGTGTTCATACTACTTCTAGTATTCTTCATGTATCAAGCAATACCTTATTCTTGTTGTTACCAAAAAAAAAAAAAACACATAGCCTACTATTTGAACAAGACTAGTGAAAGGATTCACTTAATTATCCACTTAATTAGTCACTTAATTAGAGACTTAAAAATGTAACGCCCTAACACGTTTTAACCGAAAAGACGCAGCGGAAATTCGTACCATAAAATTTCTTTCATTTCAAACATCTTTACCTACTTGAAAGTTTGTTTTAATATGTATCTTTTACAAAATAAGGTATAAGTCCTATTTGCTAAAGAACATACTCTATGTTTCCCGTACAATCTATCTTGTGACTCGGTCTTCGATCTCTATTCTTTGTGATAACCGCCCGGGATTCGTACAACCTGCATTCACCACATACATTCATAACATTAGTACACCAAAACATAAACAAGGTTCAATCTCGTACACTTCCCATTTCGTTATCTTTCCCAACTTTAAGCATTTTATCTGTGTATCCATATCCTGGTGAGGCTTCAATAACGTACCTGCATTACTTTTCATCCTCAAAGCACACTATTAATAATGTAATACTCGACGTATATAAATCATGCATACATACTTTCTTACATGCATACATACACATCTACATACGTACATACCCTCCTACATCCCTACGTACATGTATACATTCATACATACCATATACATATCTACATACGCACACACATCACTACGCCTCTACATACGTATATACACACATACGTATATTCACATATACATAAATACACGTCAACATACTTACATACATTACTACGTCATACATATGTACTTATACCCTTATGTACTCGTTCAAGATCCTACATACCTCCTATATATCCATACATTAATTACATGGTACCTAGACTTAGATTTATAGCCCCTAGACGTCTAAGGAACGATCAAAATCATGTTTGGGAGGCCCGTCGTGGTCCACGAATGATAAACCGAAGCCTACTATACCCAAATCAACTTAGATAACATTTTTCAGGTTTTTGAACATGGGGAGGCCGTCGGCGACGACCCTTGCAAATACCCGTAGCCCGAAACTCCCGTAGACAGTCAAATAGCCCGTCAGCCAAAAACTGACTTTCCAGGGCCCGTCGGCGACGCCCCCATGCCCGTCGGCGACGCCCTCTAGAAAATGCATTTTTCTGCAGCTTCGTTTCGTCGTCCGTACGCACTAAAACGCGCATAACTTTTGAACCGTTTACCCGTTTAACCTCCCGTTTCTTCCTACATGCTTGTAAATTCACATTCTATCATATGGACTTGAAATCCCATATCCGAATTAAGGAAATTCTTAACTTATGAACTATCGACTTATTATTCATTTATGACTTGTTTGACCCGTTCATATTTTCATCAAACAACACATTCGATTTAGCCCAAAACTTACAAGAACGTTATAGCTATAAAACCTTTACATTATCCGTACTTCCACTCACCCATTAACGTGCTTATGCCTAATCCTACCCGTTACCCGGTTACCATTCCGTAGACATTTCTTATTCTTCATTTCATTATAACATCAAGACCTCATTTTTGACCCATTACATCTACTTAGCGAAATCGTTGGTTTCATACAACCCATCCATTATTTGTCTCAACCATTATGCTTAATTAACTAGAACATAACCTTACTTAACAAACTAAGAAGTGATTCGGAAATCACTTACCTTGTGCATCCGTGTTCGTAACCGCTTCCTTGCCTCATCTTGATCCGTTTGCCTTCCATGCTTGGTCCATGCTAGTTTGGTTCCTATTCTTTCATGTCGTCATGCCATAATAATGTTAATATTCATGCCCATTCAATTTGACACACATTTACCAACTATTACTAACATTGACTTTCATTAGTCAAATCTAACTAGCATAAGGCATATACCCAAGATCACATCTTCTCATACTCGTATCATGTTAAGCTATACTAATGGCACTATATACATTTCATATTCATCATGCAATATGTTTTTAAGCAAATGATTCATCAAGTTACATCATGCTCATATACAACCAAATCAATATAAACTAAAGGTCTCATGATCCTACAATTGTCATCCACATTCAAAGCTAGTAGTTAGCATAATCCCTACATCATTCTTCACTAGTAAGCCCATAAACTACCCGTTTAGTGCACATCCATATCCAAATTACCATTTAGTCACTAATCCGACATATGATATGCACATCACCATTCAAGCATAGAGTGCAAATTCTTAATTCATAATTCAACCCAATTCATACCACCAACTATCCCATCTTACAAAATCCTTCTTAAATATATCTTCTCATGTTTAATTATCATCAATCACGTTATTATCCAACTCTACACATGTTCATCCATTATATAGCGTATAATTTCACATGTTAGCTTATACTAAGCATTTCATCAAACACTTGGTGTGCGTACACCCTTTAATGCACAATGTACAACTAATTTATGTATATTCATCCAAGCTTATTCATAATTAATCAAATTTTCTTACTAATCAACAAGTATCATTCATACATAAACATCAAACATATCAAACACCACATTTCTTTTAATTCATCTAACAAGAATTTATCATACACAACATAGTACATCATTATTGAACAAGAATTGGACATGGATGATATATCAATGTCGCCATCTTCACCATCACAAATGGGTTTCATCTTAGAACATCAAATTAGCCGAAATCATACACAATATATGTTTTATATAGCGATTCTAACACCTAATCATGCTTAATTCCATACTACTTCATGGATTAAGCAATAACCCACTTCATGCAAGATCAACAAATCACAAAATTTAACTTACTTGATTGTGAAGAACACATAAGAGATCGAAAATCTTGATACATGCATCCTATACATCTTCAATTTCCTCATCAATTGGCTGATCATCATGAACTAGGGTTTTCCCTTGTTCTTCTTTTGTCTGGGCGACACACTCACACACATCAGTGTGTGAGTTTTGTGTTTTAATTGATTTTTATTTATTTCATCTTTCATAATGCCTAAAATAGTCCCTCAAGTTTGATAATAAAACATAATTTGCACTTCATTCTTATTTCCTTAGCTTTTTACCTTTCCCTTAACTAGGTTAATTAACCTAGTTACTTATTTCATGATATATCCTAAAGGGACGTACAACAACATAAACATTCGGGTTTTGGGGTGTTACAAAAAACTCTAATAAAACTAATTAAATACTCAAGAGTAACTCTTTTATTTACCACATGAATATTCTAATTAATATTTATAATTTCATTAAATTATAAATATATTTAATATCCATTCACCAAATTTCCAATACCGGGTTTGCATGTATACACTATATCTTATAAGTTGAGTTTTCAGCAATGAAACTAATCTGATTATATTGCAAGTGCAACGTTATTTAGCTTACAATTGATCAATACATGATAAAGGTATAAATAAAGAAAAATGTTATTCATAATGGTTAAACTGAAACTTATAAAAAATGTTATACCAAAAATCACATCAGGTTAGGACTTCGGAGATATGTTTTACATTAATGCACTATATCAGATCGGAGCATTTACTTTAGGGATGGCAATGGGTCGGGTTTGGGACGGGTTTAGGTAATCCCAAACCCAAACCCGTCCCAAAACCCGTCGGGTTTTTAGCGGGTAAATACCCATCGGGTATCGGGTATACCTGCGGGTTTCGGGTAAACCCGTTAATTTAAAAATATTACTCGTTGGGTATACTCATCTCAAAACCCATTAGGTATCTATTGGGTAACTACTAACCGGTTACATTTTGTATTGTCTTTATAAAAATATAAATCAAATAACTACAATGTATACATAATAGAATACCTATATGTGTAAAAAATAAATGTATCATATACATACATATTTAATAATATAAAAGAAATTATATCGGGTATACAATCGGGTAAACGGGTATACTTTATCGGGTAATTGGGTCGGGTAAACGGATATATCACTAAATCCCAAACCCGTCCCAAACCCGCGAAAAAAAATAAAAACTATTCCCAAACCCGTCCCAACCCCGATTAACCGACCCTAAACCCGTCCCAAATATGTCGGGTTTCGGATTTACCCAACGGATTCGGGTTTGTGTAGGGCCTCCAAAATGCTGGAACAATCCTGCTTAATATTTGCATAACATTAGTCTCTACGCTAATTCTTACACCTCTACATAACATTACTTAAGTTTTATATTTATATTCTTCAAAACCATAATAATCCTCTAGAAAGGAGACAATAAGACATGAGGATAAGTACTTTGAATTCTTCAACATGCATATAATGAATGATAATATATACAATACGAAATTGGTATGTAAAAGTATCGTTTTTTATTAATCAAAATAGAACTATTTCCATCTTTTAATAGAAACGTAGTACTTGTTAACAAATCTACAATATTGACGTATATCTTGTCACTTTACCAATTCCTTTTTATCCTCTTTGAATAATCTCTCATATAACATGATAGTTTCTTAAGTATTCTTTTGGATCGATGACATGATTAGTCCTAAACTGACTTTATAATTATCAATCACATCAATAATGTTTGTTACCACTTCATAAATAAAGCATGCGTAATCCAACTTGTTCATTCTCATTTGACGCGTGAACTAAAATACTTAACGAGGTTTAATGTTGTAGAACTTATACGATGTGAAATTTAGAATAAATATTGTTTTGGAGTTTTTTGCCTTGAAACTTCTTTAATAACTTTTCTTAATGTATAAGACTTGTCTTAAACTAATATGTCATCTAGATCTATCTCTATGGATCTCTGTACGTAGAATGTAGACAACTTCTTGATGTTATTAAAAACGTATATATGTATTTTTATGTGACTAAGCAACTTCGAAAAAAACATATCTATATCTATACTATATAGGCAAAAGATCAAATACAAATAATCTTAACATATTAAACATACAAATTGAAAGAAACCTAAAAAGACAAGGTGACATTTTTGTAATTACCACCAACTATCAAAGTTACAACCAAAAATATCTAAAAAAACACAAATTTTTTTTTAACATTTTTTATTAAAAAATCGCTACATTTCGTTAGCAAAAAAAAAAAAAAAAATTTTGCTGCTACTAAAAGTAGCGATTTTTTAATAAAAAATGTTAAAAAAATAAAATAAAATAATTTGTGTGTTTTTTTTATTTTTTTAGATTTTTTTAGGTTTTTTGGGGGGTTTAGTTTTTAACATTTTAGCTTGGGTGGGTGGGGGGGGTGGGGGGGGGGGTTAAGTTTTTTTTAGGTTTTTGGGGGTGGGGGGGGGGGGGGGGGGGTTAGGTTTTTTTAGGTTTTTGGGGGTGTGTGGGGGGGGGGGGGGGTTAGGTTTTTTTTAGGTTTTTGGGGGGTGGGGGGGGTAGGTTTTTTTAGGTTTTTGGGGGGTGGGGGGGTGGGGGGTTTAGGTTTTTTTTGGGGGTGGGGGAGTGGTTAGGTTTTTTTAGGTATATTTGTAGAGTAACTTTGATAGTTATTGATAATTACCAAAATGCCACCTTGTCTTTTTGAGTTTTCCTTCAATTTGTATGTTTAGTATGTTAAGATTATTTGTACAAGAACTTTACCCATACTATATAATAAAAGAAACCACTTTTGGGACACTTGTCATCATATTAGAGCATCTCTTATAGATAATTATTATTTTAATTTAATCTTTTCTAATTAATTATAGATAATCCTTCTATTAAATATTATTTAGTTTAATATCTTATGGATAATTATTATTTAGTTTAATCTTCTTCTAATTTATAATATTACTAGGTTATGGCCCCGTGTATTACACGGGTTGATTAATGAAAACAATATAATTTATTATTTGTAAATACTTATTATTTTTAATCTACCTTGATAGTTTTGATTGAACATTCGTAAGTTGTCACTAATCAATAGCATTGAATTTCATGGGACAAAGCTCTAATAACATTGAATTTTATGGGATAAACCTCCTAAAATTATAAAATAAAAAACCAAGTCATCAAAATTCATACCAACAAAACTTGGAAAAAGTTGAATTAATGAAAGAAATATTGGTTTTTAATAATCCCAACTATTCGTCGTTTCCCGCTAACAGTTTCAATTTCAAAAATAACCACTATTTGTCCCAACTATCAACATATTAGCTTCAAATGAACCCTGACTAACAGCACCCTAATGTTGTTAGTCTCCGATCGTCGGAAAAACGTTTTTAGCCGGAAAAAGGTTCCTAAATGTCTGATCTAAGGTTACATAAAGGTTGGGGACGAAAATGTTAAGTTTTCCAGCCAAAAACTTGAGTTTTCCGGCGATGAAAGAATTTACGACGACCTCAATAATTGCGGCTTTTAGTAGAAAAATGTTCCTAAAGTAAGTAATAAGGTTACAAATAGGTTTGTGACAAAAAATTGAGTTTTCTGACCAAAAATAAGTTTTTCGGTCAAAAACGTTTTTCCAGCGACCACAGACTAACAACGTTAGGGTTCTAAAACATTAGTAGAATCCATGAGTTACCTATGCTTATTTTATTATCATTCAATTTTGATAATTCCTATTGTAAAGTAAGGACAAAATAAATATAAATGAAAAAAAAATAGTAAAAGATATAATTCATAGATTAAAATAATATATTCTTTATTTGAATCTAATTAACAAATATTATCTATATCTATTTGTTTAGAATATATTCTTTATTTGAATCTTATTAACAAATACTATCTATATCTATTTGTTTAGGGTAAAAGATAAAAAGATAAAACTTATGGATTAAAATAATATATTTTTTATTAAAATCTTATTAACAAATATTATTTATATTTATTTATTTAGGCGGGAAAAATAGTTGAGATTACTTCATAGAACGCCATGTGTCCTTCATATGATTTACTTTATTATATGTATAGATTTAGAGTAAATTAAGATTTTGGCCCATGTGGTTATATCACTTTTACCCTTTTAACTTAAAAAAGAATTTTTTAACATCCGAGCCCCCAACGTATTCTTTTCTAACCCTTTTGGCCTCTAACACTAACCTCATCCATTAAATGTTATTTTTAACATCTGAGCCCCCAACGTCTTTTCTTTAACCATTTTGGCCCCTAACACTAACCCCATCCATTAAATGTTATTTTTAACATCTGAGGCCCCAACGTCTTCTTTTTTAACCCTTTTGGCCCCTAACACTAACCCCATCCATTAAATGTTAGGGGCCAAGAGGGTTAAAAAAAGACATTAGGGCCAAAAAGGTTAGAAAAAAAAGACGGGGTTTTAGATGTTAAAAAATTATTGTTTGGGCTAGACGTTGGGGGGTCAAAAAGGTTTTACGAAACGTAATATAAAATTAACTGATATACAAGAAGTTTTTAAGATATAACTTTTTATTATTTGATGTATAAAATTAGATTTATTCAATTCGTACAATACACGAGGTTTTTTAAGGATATATTTTTTTATTATTTAGTACAGAAAATTACATTTGTTCAAACCGTGTAATACGCATATTTTTAAAGATGTATTTTTTTTTATTATTTGGTATATAAAATTATATTTATTCAACCTGTATAATAAATGAGGTCTTTAAAGATGTATTATTCTTATTATTTGGTAAACAATATTACATTTATTCAACTCGTGCAATACACGTGTTTTAAAGATATAACTTTTTTATTTGGTATATAAAATTACATTTATTCAACCCGTACAATATTGTTCTTATAGATATAACTTTTTATTATTTAATATATAAAATTATATTTATTCAACCCGTGCAATAAAGAAGGTTTTTAAAAATATACTGTTTTATTATTTAGTATATAAAATTTATTTATTCAACCCGTGTAACACACGGGGTTATAACCTAGTATATATATATATACTAGGTTAGAACCCCGTGTAATACACGGGCTGAATAAATGTAATTTTATATGTCCAATAATAAAAAATATATCTTTAAAAACCTTGTTTATTACACTGGTTGAATAAATGTAATTTTATATACCAAATAATAAAAGAATATATCTTTAAAAATCTCGTTTATTACATGGGTTGAATAAATGTAATTTTATACATTAAATAATAAAAAAAGTATATCTTTAAAAACCTCGTGTATTGTGTATTGTATGGGTTGAGTAAATTTAATTTTATAAATTAAATAATGAAAAAAGTTACATTTTTAAGAACCTCATATATTATATGGGTTGAGCACATGTAATTTTATATACCAACCAATAAAAAGTTGTATCTTGTTATATCTTTAAAAACCATGTGTATTATAAAGCCTTTGAACTAAACTGACAAAATGGCTCAAACCACATTGATTAAAATAATATTTAACTCTTTACATTATATTAATTTATGTTTAGTGTACACCCATTAGTTTTTTTTTATTATATAGTATAGATATAGATTATTGAGTTAATTACATAGTTAGTCCATGTGGTTTGCACAAAATAACATACTTAGATACTAATAGTTTAAAATCACATTCTAGGGTATTAACTTTTCATTTTGTAACGTTTGGAGGTATTAACGTTATTTGTAGTTTTAAAATCGCATTCTATTAGTACCTCAGTATGTTATTTTGTACACATGGACTAATTATGTTAATACCCTAAAAGTTAATACCTCCAAACGTTACAAAATAAAAAGTTAATACCCTATAAGGTGATTTTAACTATTAGTACCTAATTATGTTATTTTGTGCAAACCACAGGGACTAACTATGTAATTAACTCTAGATTATTTATATTATAAAATTAAATTATATTAATGAAATAGTTTACAAAACTATATTAAAAGTTAACAAATATATCGTATATCACTAATCTAACATGTATATTAATATGATAAGTATACTATATTAATAAAGTGATAACGTAAAGAGATGTTATACATATTATAAAAGGGAAAAATAAAAAGAAAAGCAAAAAGATTATAAGATTAAATTTTATATCTAGGGAAAAGTATGTAAAAAATTAATATATTAATGTAATAGCAACCAAAACATTTATAGTTATCTTTTAATTATAATTAATTATAATTAAGTAGGAGATAGAGATAAGAAAACTAAAAAATAGATTTTTTTTAACTAAATAATAGATGGCTCCAATGAATGACATGTGTCCATTCATTGGTTTCTTTTATTATATAGTATATATATATCTAAGATTTGAGGTACACCGTACACTTATACATATGTACAAGTATAAAAAAAAAATACTTACATTAATTTATGTTGGTTGTTTTGATTGATACGATTCAATTATTTATTATCTATCTATATGGTCATTTCAATTCAAAATGTTTCTCGACTGTCCCACGTTAGGCATCAACGAGAAATATTGTAATTTGTTTATTCATCGGCCCATTCTATACACACCCCCCCTCCTTCCTGATTACACCCCCCTTGTGAGAGGAAAACTGTCGGTCCCACGCAGACCCCACCTGTAAGTATGTGAGAGGAGGGGGGTGAAAAAAGTAAATAGGGGGGTGTAGAAAGTAGCACCCTATTCATCATGTTAACCGTGATATCGATTGATGAGATGTGTCACTCACCCATACTCATGTTTATAGATTCATTCATTATATGCACAAACAATTGATAAACTTGGATTGAATAAATGAATAAAGGGGAATATGTTTAATCGGAGCCGGACCACATAAACCGGGGCAAGTGGCCATCATTATTGTTGCCAGTACCATTATATTTCTATGGTTATTAATTGATACATGTGAGAATAATTTCAATAATGGCTTGTATTTTATCTATAAACATTAGGGGTCGTAAATTTTCGATATAACAACTATAATAAACATACAATTCTAGAAAGACCTTTCATTTATTTATTCATACATAAATAATAATAATAATAATAATAATAAATAATAATAATAATAATAATAATAATAATAATAATAATAATAATAATAATAATAATAATAATAATATATAACTCTCACCTCCTTATTTACCGACCAACGGCACATCCACTCAACATCGACATCGACATCGACATCGACATAATAATATTCCATCATCCTTTGGTGGTGTCAAAACAATGAAGTTTTCTACTTTAGTAGAGAGATTCAGGAATCCAGATGCTAAGAGAAGACAGATGTTAAGAGGAAAATATGTTTTTAGTTGAATTATATAGATGGAGATCAAGCTTTCAATATTGATTCTTTATGGTGAATGGAGTGGGGGCGGTAACCCATCCAGTACCGAACCCAACTCCACCGCCAACTTTTTTACCGATTCGGTGAGAGGGAGGGAATGGGGCATTTTCGGTGAGTGGTCACCGATTTGGTGAGAGGGAGAGAAGGGGGAGAGAGATGAGTGTGTGATGAGGTTCATTCATTCTCAACAAATCACATATTTTTTTTCCTTTTTTTAACAGTTTACCTAAACCCCATTAGGTAAACTACCGCCAACGTTTTTGAGCATTAGGTAAACAATTTAGGTGAATTGACGTTACACTGTCTGATTGGGTGAATGAGGAGTTTACCTATTCCAAATAGGTAACCATTCCCTTCACCCTTATCTCCATATCTATAATTATACTAAAAATTACTATCTTTTTTATCTTATTTTCAATTAAATAATATTTTTTATACTTTTATCGTTATCTTTTCTCTCTCTTCCATTCACAAGTCACAACCACTTTCAAATATATTAAAAATTTATATAGCATGAACAGTGTTTTTCTCTAAATTTACTGATGAGCAGTAACATTTTCTCTTTTCTTTAATAACAACTATTCACAACCTCTCTATATAATATAGAGGACACACTCACATAATTATAAAGGATCAAATGTGAATGCTCTAAAGCGTTTGTGCAAAGATGTTTTACCTAGACGTTTACAAAACATAGGCTCTGGGATACTGTTGATGCAACAAATACTAGACCGATGGTAGTAGCTAGGTTGGTTAGGCAAAAGGGTTGGAGGGTTCCAGTTCGCCTAACGCAGGTCGTGGGGCCCCCCACGTTTGCAAGACGTGGAGAGAGGTTCACTAGTTAGATTTTGTTGTTTGCTCAAGAACCTCAACTGAAGTGTGTTCAGCTTCAGATGTGAGAGCAGTGGAAATGTGTGTGTTGAATGTGAAGAATAGAGACTTGTATGGAACAAGTACTCGAGAAGAAAGACCAGGGATCCCAATGGAATCAGAGCTGATCGGAATATCTTTTGGCACTAAATGAAGTGTCATTTTATAGGGGAAGGCATCGCCCAAAGAGGAATCCTTGGACTAGTGAACTATGCTTGCAGTGGGAGACTTACCCATTTTGGGGTTGAACGGTTTGGACCTGCGGGTAAAAGGGAGCTTCTTGTGCATGTGCTCTGCTTTTTGCGGCTGGGAGAGTGGACAGACAATCAGTGAAGTGACATGCTACTGTTCATGTTCTTTTTGCTATTCACCATAGTTCCCGGGTTATGAAGCTTTCAACCTTTTAACCTTTTAAGCTAAAACGTGTTTTGGTCATTTTGTGAGATCTGAGCTACCCCCATCATCAACCCCCCAAGTTAGAGGTGTTTGGGTTTTAGGCTCAAATGCTTCTGACTTTTTCGTTATTTTTATTGCCTGAAGGCTTGTAACACCCTACTAATTATTATTCGAATTTAATAAAATATGCGTATTTTTAAAACAAAAGGCTTCACTTCATTAAAAGTACAAAATAAAAGTGTTCATAGTGATCATTTACTAGTTAACTACAAACTAGTTTAAACATCCCAAAAGTGATAGATAATTGTTTACATCATAAACATTGTCTACAACAAGGTTAATTATATGCGGAAGCTCCAAAATATTGTGTTCGGTTCTTCAAAACGTGCTTGATCGCCATCCGGATTAAGTTCCACTTCTCCTAGTGTCAAAACCACTCAAAAAGTTAGTTTTGACTTTAATATAATGCATAAAACAAGTTCAAGAATCAATCGAATATAAAATAAAAATCCGGAATTAAGCCTGTCGCATACCGCGCCAGACCTTCCTCCTTCTGTCGCGTATCGCGAAGACTCTCGCGTGTCGCGCCAGATCCCATGGATCCTGTCGCGTGGCGCAGGGGATACGGTTTTCCAGCGAGTGCAGGTTTTTGACCTGCATTTGCTGCCTAGCTCCAAATTTCACAATTTTAATTTCAAAAGCTCATAACTTTTGATCCGGAGGTCCGTTTTAGGTGATTCTTTTTCCTACACGTCTGTAATTTAATTACCGACGTGCCTAATACATTTATTATACAACAATTTCAACTTACGGACCGAATGTCTAAGATCACTATGTAATTAATCAACCCACCAAGTTATACCAATTTCACTACCAATGAGATAATAACCTTAAGGCGCTTATACTCAACATCCGGGGCTTAATATCACTGGCATTTCATTACCAATCATATGGCTTCATGCTCTTGTGATTGTCAACGTCAAATGCTAACTATCAAATCACTAATACTACTTACTACTCAATTATTTTGTGCAAACCACAGGGACTAACTATGTAATTAACTCTAGATTATTTATATTATAAAATTAAATTATATTAATGAAATAGTTTACAAAACTATATTAAAAGTTAACAAATATATCGTATATCACTAATCTAACATGTATATTAATATGATAAGTATACTATATTAATAAAGTGATAACGTAAAGAGATGTTATACATATTATAAAAGGGAAAAATAAAAAGAAAAGCAAAAAGATTATAAGATTAAATTTTATATCTAGGGAAAAGTATGTAAAAAATTAATATATTAATGTAATAGCAACCAAAACATTTATAGTTATCTTTTAATTATAATTAATTATAATTAAGTAGGAGATAGAGATAAGAAAACTAAAAAATAGATTTTTTTTAACTAAATAATAGATGGCTCCAATAAATGACATGTGTCCATTCATTGGTTTCTTTTATTATATAGTATATATATATCTAAGATTTGAGGTACACCGTACACTTATACATATGTACAAGTATAAAAAAAAAATACTTACATTAATTTATGTTGGTTGTTTTGATTGATACGATTCAATTATTTATTATCTATCTATATGGTCATTTCAATTCAAAATGTTTCTCGACTGTCCCACGTTAGGCATCAACGAGAAATATTGTAATTTGTTTATTCATCGGCCCATTCTATACACACCCCCCCTCCTTCCTGATTACACCCCCCCTTGTGAGAGGAAAACTGTCGGTCCCACGCAGACCCCACCTGTAAGTATGTGAGAGGAGGGGGGTGAAAAAAGTAAATAGGGGGGTGTAGAAAGTAGCACCCTATTCATCATGTTAACCGTGATATCGATTGATGAGATGTGTCACTCACCCATACTCATGTTTATAGATTCATTCATTATATGCACAAACAATTGATAAACTTGGATTGAATAAATGAATAAAGGGGAATATGTTTAATCGGAGCCGGACCACATAAACCGGGGCAAGTGGCCATCATTATTGTTGCCAGTACCATTATATTTCTATGGTTATTAATTGATACATGTGAGAATAATTTCAATAATGGCTTGTATTTTATCTATAAACATTAGGGGTCGTAAATTTTCGATATAACAACTATAATAAACATACAATTCTAGAAAGACCTTTCATTTATTTATTCATACATAAATAATAATAATAATAATAATAAATAATAATAATAATAATAATAATAATAATAATAATAATAATAATAATAATAATAATAATAATAATATATAACTCTCACCTCCTTATTTACCGACCAACGGCACATCCACTCAACATCGACATCGACATCGACATCGACATCGACATAATAATATTCCATCATCCTTTGGTGGTGTCAAAACAATGAAGTTTTCTACTTTAGTAGAGAGATTCAGGAATCCAGATGCTAAGAGAAGACAGATGTTAAGAGGAAAATATGTTTTTAGTTGAATTATATAGATGGAGATCAAGCTTTCAATATTGATTCTTTATGGTGAATGGAGTGGGGGCGGTAACCCATCCAGTACCGAACCCAACTCCACCGCCAACTTTTTTACCGATTCGGTGAGAGGGAGGGAATGGGGCATTTTCGGTGAGTGGTCACCGATTTGGTGAGAGGGAGAGAAGGGGGAGAGAGATGAGTGTGTGATGAGGTTCATTCATTCTCAACAAATCACATATTTTTTTTCCTTTTTTTAACAGTTTACCTAAACCCCATTAGGTAAACTACCGCCAACGTTTTTGAGCATTAGGTAAACAATTTAGGTGAATTGACGTTACACTGTCTGATTGGGTGAATGAGGAGTTTACCTATTCCAAATAGGTAACCATTCCCTTCACCCTTATCTCCATATCTATAATTATACTAAAAATTACTATCTTTTTTATCTTATTTTCAATTAAATAATATTTTTTATACTTTTATCGTTATCTTTTCTCTCTCTTCCATTCACAAGTCACAACCACTTTCAAATATATTAAAAATTTATATAGCATGAACAGTGTTTTTCTCTAAATTTACTGATGAGCAGTAACATTTTCTCTTTTCTTTAATAACAACTATTCACAACCTCTCTATATAATATAGAGGACACACTCACATAATTATAAAGGATCAAATGTGAATGCTCTAAAGCGTTTGTGCAAAGATGTTTTACCTAGACGTTTACAAAACATAGGCTCTGGGATACTGTTGATGCAACAAATACTAGACCGATGGTAGTAGCTAGGTTGGTTAGGCAAAAGGGTTGGAGGGTTCCAGTTCGCCTAACGCAGGTCGTGGGGCCCCCCACGTTTGCAAGACGTGGAGAGAGGTTCACTAGTTAGATTTTGTTGTTTGCTCAAGAACCTCAACTGAAGTGTGTTCAGCTTCAGATGTGAGAGCAGTGGAAATGTGTGTGTTGAATGTGAAGAATAGAGACTTGTATGGAACAAGTACTCGAGAAGAAAGACCAGGGATCCCAATGGAATCAGAGCTGATCGGAATATCTTTTGGCACTAAATGAAGTGTCATTTTATAGGGGAAGGCATCGCCCAAAGAGGAATCCTTGGACTAGTGAACTATGCTTGCAGTGGGAGACTTACCCATTTTGGGGTTGAACGGTTTGGACCTGCGGGTAAAAGGGAGCTTCTTGTGCATGTGCTCTGCTTTTTGCGGCTGGGAGAGTGGACAGACAATCAGTGAAGTGACATGCTACTGTTCATGTTCTTTTTGCTATTCACCATAGTTCCCGGGTTATGAAGCTTTCAACCTTTTAACCTTTTAAGCTAAAACGTGTTTTGGTCATTTTGTGAGATCTGAGCTACCCCCATCATCAACCCCCCAAGTTAGAGGTGTTTGGGTTTTAGGCTCAAATGCTTCTGACTTTTTCGTTATTTTTATTGCCTGAAGGCTTGTAACACCCTACTAATTATTATTCGAATTTAATAAAATATGCGTATTTTTAAAACAAAAGGCTTCACTTCATTAAAAGTACAAAATAAAAGTGTTCATAGTGATCATTTACTAGTTAACTACAAACTAGTTTAAACATCCCAAAAGTGATAGATAATTGTTTACATCATAAACATTGTCTACAACAAGGTTAATTATATGCGGAAGCTCCAAAATATTGTGTTCGGTTCTTCAAAACGTGCTTGATCGCCATCCGGATTAAGTTCCACTTCTCCTAGTGTCAAAACCACTCAAAAAGTTAGTTTTGACTTTAATATAATGCATAAAACAAGTTCAAGAATCAATCGAATATAAAATAAAAATCCGGAATTAAGCCTGTCGCATACCGCGCCAGACCTTCCTCCTTCTGTCGCGTATCGCGAAGACTCTCGCGTGTCGCGCCAGATCCCATGGATCCTGTCGCGTGGCGCAGGGGATACGGTTTTCCAGCGAGTGCAGGTTTTTGACCTGCATTTGCTGCCTAGCTCCAAATTTCACAATTTTAATTTCAAAAGCTCATAACTTTTGATCCGGAGGTCCGTTTTAGGTGATTCTTTTTCCTACACGTCTGTAATTTAATTACCGACGTGCCTAATACATTTATTATACAACAATTTCAACTTACGGACCGAATGTCTAAGATCACTATGTAATTAATCAACCCACCAAGTTATACCAATTTCACTACCAATGAGATAATAACCTTAAGGCGCTTATACTCAACATCCGGGGCTTAATATCACTGGCATTTCATTACCAATCATATGGCTTCATGCTCTTGTGATTGTCAACGTCAAATGCTAACTATCAAATCACTAATACTACTTACTACTCAATTATTCGACCCGTTTGGCTCATCTATGGAATCCTCCATTTATAATGACCACCAAACGTCTCTTTATCTGATCTTATTCTATTAATTCAAGTAGTGAACATTATCTCTTCAATCAACACAAGCCTTTATTCTAAAACACGAATATGCATAGTTTAAATATCAAAATTACTTAATGTAACGGAACAAGTTACATACCTTCAAAGCACACCCTTCAAATGTGCATCAACACCGACTTGTCCGCTCGATGCTCCGGCTTCCTTTCCTATAGAGTTCAATCATGTCACATTTAGAACTCTTTGTTTCACATATAACGCATAGTTTACCATCTAGTGCAAGTATGCGTTTTTTGTTCATATTTCAACATTTAGCCTTCTCTTAGGCATTTTTACAAACACTTTAAGGGCAGAATTTTACACAATTCATTATCAACTTCATAACTTGTTATATAGCCGAAATTAACATCAATCGGACAATTTCATATTAACCTTTAACATCAATAACCAGAGATTACTTCATAAAATCAGATTACACTAGCATAACAACCAAAAATCCTAGTGTTTATTAAGCTCTCACAAGACCCACTAATCACCTTCATTGGGAATCATGGAATTTACAAGAACTAAACATGATTTCAACTCATAATTGTCTAGGGTTCACTCATAGACACAATATTGTTCCTATTTCATCAATATATAATACATGCATCAACAATTTTTGAATTCCCTAATTTCATTCAGAATTTCAACTAGAGATTTCCCATAAAATTCACACACCATATGACCCCTTTTCAGTGGAGATCACTATTTCATGCTCGGATTTTGATTTGTAGTTGATTTTGACCTTCAATTTGTGAGATTAAACATGAACTAGGGTCTGTGGGGGGGTTTTCCCTGGTCGCCCTGTGCTTCAATCGATCCAGACACACACACTTGTGTGTGTTTGGATTTTTAATTTTTGTTTATATATTTCATGTTTCAATATTAACAACTTTGGCCCCTCTAAAATTGTTTAGTTCATGTTTTATGTGTTTTAACCCACTAATAAGTCTCTACAAGACTTTTACCTAACTAGGTTATTTTTATTCCTAGTTAGTTCTTTTGTTTAATTAAAGACATAAAATTATAATAAAAGAGTTATATTTTCGGGGTGTTACAAGGCTTGAAGGCTTCAAGGGTTGAGAACAGTTGAGAATTTTGAATTTAAAACTGACAACTGATGTGATTGATTTGTGGCAGTTTTTCAGTCGGCGGTTTTATACAATAGGTAATGATAACTTCCTCTCTATTACTTTTTCATTTATTAACATTATTTGGTGATTCCTTTCACTTATCTTCTTCCGAGAATTCCGATTTCCTCTTCTAAACTCAGGTTAGTCTCCATTTTCTTGTGTGTTTTGTTTGTTCTTTTCTTTGATCATGGGTGCATAGAAAGATCTTTCCGTTAGTTTTTCACGCCCTACTTAAGAGGAAGTGGAGAATTTTTGTGTGGAATGGGGCATTGGTCTTAAATTCAATCCGGTTGCACCGAGTTGTGATAAATCTGTTGATCAATGTCCCTCAGGTTATGTTGCCTTGTACTGTCGTCATTTTGAATTTTCCAACCTTCGTCATCGTTTCTCGCTTTTTGTATTGAACGTTTTGGAGTATTATCAGGTTTCATTTGGTCAAATTCATCCGAAGGGCATGGCTAGGGTTTTACACTTCGAGGTTTTATGCCGCGGACTTGTGGTTATGACCCTTCATTGTTGTTATTCCGTCGATTCTTCCGCTTGGCGAAGAACGGTGATTGGTTCACCTTTGAGACATCCAAGGTTGACACTTGCCTAATCTCTTCCATGGTTACCACACTTGGTACCCGGAAGGATCGATTTTTCTGGGTTTCTGATTCCATTGTTCCCTTTAAAATGGTGTGGAGACACCCGGATGCCGTTCTCAATGAACCGGAACCTTCCGAGTCTGATTTGAATGAAGTTTTTCTTAAAGCCATTCGAGAGTGCCCTTCAAGGGTTTGACCTTTTCCCGAACATTTGCAAGTTCTGTTAGGTGTTAGCAAATTGTGGGATAAGGCTAACCGGGATCTGGTTCTTATGAGGAATGGCCATGGTATGCATTTTCCCTGTTCTGCCTTTTTGGGAGATCTTTATTTGGTAGCTTATGTGTTTTTGTTTTATAATGTTTTGCAGTTATGTCTGCTTTGGACTTTATAAAAAGTGATGACACATCTGATGTTGTCTTTACGGATGCTCAAGCCGCTGAAGGGGATGATGTTGTTGCTAGGGGTGTCGAATAGAGATTTGAGGATGCTGGCTATGTTAGTGTTTCTAACGTCAAGGGTTTTACTAAGCCTGGTGTTCCCAAGGCTTCAACCCGTCATTCTGCTCGTCGTTTGCTAAGGAATGCACCTCAATCTACTTCTTCTGATCCGATGGAACTGAGTGATGATATTGAGGTTTCCGAGGGTCAAGATTTTGATGCTGAGAAGGAGAAAAAGTTAGTTGTGCATGGTAAGAAGAAGGCTTCGGCCAAGAAAGTTGTAACGACTCTTGTTCAGGGTTCATCGAGCAGAGACGTTGAAGGGTTGAACGAAGATGAAGCTTATGTTCCTGATTGGACTGTGAAGGTTGGTGATAGTTTCAAGGATCCGAATGTTTGTGCTAATGTGTTAGCTCACTTTGCTCCTCTTGGCGTTCGTGGTGCTATATTTGAGATGGAGAGTGACCACTTCATATCAAGGTTGATGTTAAGTTCCTGCAACCTTTCTGCCTTGGTAGCTGAGGGTGTTACTCGTTTTCAGAAGGGAATGCAGGAGTACGAGGAGTTTTCTAAGAAGAAGGAAAAGATGAAGTCTTCAATGGCTGTGTTGAAGAAGGAAATTGATGGGTTTTCAAAGAAGGAGGAAGCTTGGGTCAAGAAGGTAGGTGAATTGACAAAGAGGCATGAAATTGAGATGAATGATCTCAAGAAAAGTTTCGAAGCTGACCAGTTGAAGTTGAGAGCTGATAGGGAAGCCTTGACTGTTCAACATAAGGCCTTTGATGAAGAGAAAGAAGGTCTGAAGGCTTCGGTTGTTCAAGCCACTGGTGATAACCAGTGGCTCATTGAGCAAGGCTTTCACCAGGTTGTTACGTATCTCCTTCATTCCAATGAGTTCAACTCTGCCCTTGGAGAGGTCTATACGAAACTGCTGAATTTGGGGAAACATTAAGGCCTTATTGTTGGTTTTAAACTTCATGAGTCTGGTCAGGCCTTGGAACAATCTCCCCTTTTTCGTCCTGATGCTTCCGAAGTGTTTAAGGCATCTGTCCAGCAGATGGAGAGGTTGACTTACCCATATGTAAGTCAAGTTGCAAATTGCTTTGGTAAACCTCTTTCTGTCTTACAGGAGCTGAAGCCAGCTGGGCTTAATGAAAAAGTTTGTGCTGAAGTGCTTGATTCCATGTCCAAGAAACATTCTTGTTCAGGAGATAGTGAGGAAACCTTTTCAGAAGATGCCGATGTCTCTAAGGAAGCAAGCCTCCAAGGTTCAGCTGTTGGGAGTGATGGTGGGTCGAAGGCTAAGAAGTCAAAGAAGGCCAAGAAGGCTAAATGTGATGGTTCCGGGGCTTCTAAGCCTCCTGTTGATGCTTGAACAATATTCGTAGCTTTCTTAGCACCCAAAAAAAATTTAATGGTTTGTATGTCTTTTGAACAATTTAGGTTTTGCAGAAACCCTTAAGGTTTCTGTTGGTGGTGGTTAGCCTTAGCGGCTGTTTGAACAATTCCTATGTTTACAAACCGTTAAGGTTTGTTTTAACTTGTTTGGATGTTTGGAAGCCTTTAAAGCTTCTTATCTTATGTTATTAAGTTCCTACTACTTGTCTTGTGTTGTGATTTCTTGTGTTGGTGCCTGTTTTTGTAAGGCAGCTTGGTGGCTTCAAGCCTTCAAGGCTTTTGGCTGTTTTTTGATATTTGCTATTTGCTGTTTTGCCTTGTATTTTTGATCCAGAGTTGCCTATAACATTTGTTGTTTTCGTCCTTTTATAACTTTTTATGGCTATGGAACTGTCTTTGTTGTGTTTGTGTTACCTTTATGTTTTTTATACCTTAAAGGGTTCAGTGCTGCAGTCACTTAGCCTTGGTATTTTTAACAAGAAGACATAGCACCTATCCTATTTATTATTTTCCTTTGTTTGATTTCAGTTCGTAAGCCTGTTTTTGATAAGTTTTCCAAGGCTTAAGGAACATTTGGTGTAGGCTGTTCAGACCCGTCTATGAGACAACTTTGTTTTTTATAATTTCATAAGTCTCATGGAGTTGTATTGATTTAGGAACTCACCCCTTATATAGGTTCATTCAACCCTTGAACCTATTGAGCGATATGGCCTGGGAGCTCATCCCCTTACATGGCCCTTGCCATGGAGTTTTTTTTCTAGGTTCTCAACCTGATTTTAGGATAGAAAGACAAGTTTGATAAAATATCATCATTCATTCAAGAGATATTGTTTTACAAAAAGTGAGGATGAGACAACTCTTGAAATACAACACTTGAAATACAAACTAAACTTTTCTTGATCAGACATGGAACCTTTTAAGGGTCTTGCCATTCCAGTGTCTGGGAAGCTTTCTACCCTCAGCATCGGCTAGTTTATATGATCCACCCTTATGTGCTTCAAGGATTGTATATGGCCCTTCCCACTTTGGGCCAAGTTTTCCTTGATTTTCTTTTTTACTAGCCTCATTGTTTCTAAGCACAAGGTCTCGTGGCGTGAAGCGTTCATTCTTGACTCTTTTGTTGTAGTAAGCTTCCATCTTTTGTTTGTACTTGGCTTCTTGGATTGCAGCTTGGTCTCGTGTTTCCTCTAGGAGTTTTAAGTTCAACATGGTCTCTTTGTTTTTTGTTTCGGGATCCATGTTGAGTGTTCTTTGAGTCACAACTCCTACTTTGGCTGGAATCACGACTTCTGATCCGAACACCAAGCTGTAAGGTGTTCTTTTGTGGCTTGTTTTTTCCGTTGTTCTTATAGCCCATAGAACGTTTGGCAACTCTTCGAGCCAATTGCTTTCATGCCTTCCCAACCGGGTCTTGATCCCTTCAACTATGCTCAGATTCATCGTTTCAACTTACCCGTTTGATTGTGGGTATGCAACTGAGCTGAAAACCTGAGTTATCCTGAACTCTTTACACCAAGTGCTAAAAGGCTTCTCAACCAATTGTTTCCCATTGTGTGTGATCAACACTCCCGGCAACCCTTAGCGACAAATGATGTTCTCCCAAAAAAATCAATGACCTGTTTGCCCGTGATTTTTGCAAGTGGTTTGACTTCAGACCACTTGGTAAAGTAGTCTATGGCCACCAATAGAAACTTCACTCCACCTATGGCTGGTGGGAATGGGCCGACAATGTCCATTCCCCATTTATAAAATGGCCAGGCTGAAGATATCGGGACAAGGTCATGCTTGGGGCTCTTTGGGACCGGTGCATGGATTTGACAAGAATCACATTTTCTCAGTTGTTCGGTGGTGTCTCGGTGCATGGTGTCACACCCTGACTTTTGCGGAAGCGTGATTATTGGTGTGACTTTCTTAATACCATAGCATTCAATCATAACAACACTATATGATAAAACCAGTAGATGTTCATCCATAAATTAAGTTTAAAAATAGCACAACATATTTGTTCGAAACCTCGACACCAAATTCAAATTACAAACCACAACAAGTTTCAAAGAGTTCATTAAGACTCGACAAAAGATCTTAAACAAACCCGAGTTTAGAACCATGTATCTCGTCAAGGATTAAGGTACATCTCCTAAACCCTAATGACTTGGATGACATCTTTTGTTTATAACGTAGCTTGAAAACATGCAAACACCTGCCAGATCCACTTAGTTCCCTGAAATACATGTAATTTGAAAACATCAACAAAAGTTGAGCGAGTTCATGTGTTTCGTATATGTATGTATAAACCTTTGTAAATAGTGTATGTATGTATGTTTGTTAATCCCGGTATGAAAGCAAACAAGGAAAGATCACCAATGGATTGCAAGGTCACTGATATGTGTGACGGTGTAGGAAGGCTCAAACCTTGCAAATTTGTACCGGGCTTCCGGCTGGAAGACATAGTCACCCTATGGGCCACCCCGGTCCTCATGGGTGTAGGCTCGCTACACCCAAATAGATCTATCACTCATGCCCCTCGATCCTTATACGAGGATTAATGGTCTCAAGTATGCACCTACCCATTCACATGATCTATGGTTCTTTCCTAGGCTAACCATACCAATTGTATTTGTATGTAATCCTTTTGTAACATGTATTTCACCCCCAAAGTTAATAAACAAAACAATTTAAAGAAAAGGGGGACATGAACTCACAGTTTTGCGTCTTCGGTACTCGTAACTCAAATCTCGTCAGCAAACACGACTACCTACAATGTACTAATGTCTATTAGACGAACGAGCGTGCCTTGCCTTAGTATTTATGTTTTTGAGTTACGTTTCTTTTATGTCTTCAATATTATCCTAAGTTATAATTTTCTTGTTAAAATAATGATTATTCAATTTTGGAATAATTGTTAAGCAATATTTTGTATTAATACTTCTCAAGTACTTATACTTATATTTCCTTCCCAAGGATGGGGGTATCTCATACATGTATATTCGTATGCTCATACTTGATTATTCCGGAATATCGAATAAATATCCAATATTTATTTCCAAAACACATGTTTTAAGGAATATCACTTAGAAAAATTATTCATAATCTTTCCTTTGGTAAAACTATTTGTAGTTCCAAATTAACATATTTTCAAGTCTCACTTTAGAAAATATATATAAACTTATTTTGTCAAAAAATAATGTATCTCAAGAAAATATATATTTTTTCCCAAAAATCATATATCTTCTAAATATTCTAAGAAAATATATTTTTACTTTTCAAAAATAATACATTTTCTCCTTGTCGAAAATATGATATACTTTGTAATAATAATAAAAATCATATTTTCATTTCTTTCGTATCCAAAATAATATTTACCAAAGATATATTTATAACGGTATTTTCCGGAACATTTTGTAAGTTACGTTCTTGCGTTCCGTTTCACAATATTAAGTGGGTAACTTACATATGTATTCTTTGTGATTTTTGGTATTATTTTGGATTGTAAATTCTTGGTATTTTGTTAAGTTATATTACTTTAAATCCTAAAATAATATAACTAATACACAAAGTATACAAATAATCACACACAATGTGTCTTTAATGTCAATATATATTCTAAATACATATTTATCCATTTTTATTTATAAAAACCAACCTCCAATACTTGTATTTTTGTAACAAAATCTATGGCAAAGTTTATATTGAAAACCATAGTTAAAACACACTTGTAAATATTTGTTTAGAAAATATTTTTCTAAGTGTTTATATTTTTAGAAAATTTTGCCATAGTTTCCCCTAAAAATGGAGGTGTCCATGCTATCAAAGCATATCATTTTCTTTTCAAAATCATCACAAACAATCAACAATCAATCTACACTTACCGAGTGCCAAAACAATGCTATCTACATAATAATCATGAACTTGAACTTTCATAAAAACTTGTAGTAACTTGGTAGTGTGTTTAGTAGGTTTAGTTACCCTTTAAAGTGTGTTTACTTTTTTAAAAATCTCATTCTTGGAAGATTTAGGTGTTTACAACTTGTAAACATGTTTTACAAAAACATTTCTTTATGACATCTTCTTGTTTCACAAGTGTTTATACACTTGTTTTACCACCAAAAATAGTGTATGCTTAAGTAAGAACCAAATCTATGTAAATCTTGTCATTTAACTTGGTTTCTTTGGAAAACTATTTTTGAAATCATCCAAGTTTATGTCTAGTAATCATGTTATATGCTTCATTATTCATAAAATCATTTTCATACTTCAAGTTCATGAAAACATAAAGCATGATGATCTTGGTCTTTCACAAGATCACCACCTTAACTTACTAGATCATGTGTTTAATCACAATCTAGTAGGTTTCTTATGATGTCTAACATCACTAACACAAATCATCAATCATTAAGAAGCAAATCAACACTAATCAACATGTATTCATATGTTAATAAGCTTATGTTAGAGATTCATGATTATGTTCTTTAGTGTTTTACAAGATTAACAATGTTCATCATTTTTTAACCAACAAGATATGAAGTAACAAGAGATCATAAGGGCTTACTACTAGCTCTATGGCTAGGGATGAATACAAGAGGTTGAAGATGACAAATGTGTTGGATAATAGCAAATAAGAAAGGTCCTTCCACTTCCAATGCCACCAAGCTTCCTTATAGACCTTCTTACACCTTGTGTACACTTGAGATTGGATTAACTTGAATGAATGATGGTGGTGGTGTGGTGGGCTATGTTCGGCCGAGAAGGGGAATGGAGGAAGGAAGAAAGATGGTGGGTGTAAGTGTGTGAGAGATAAGGAGTTCTAATCCATCATCTATTACTTATAACCACATTTAGAGGTTTATCCATTGGTTAATATGCTTCATAAGTACAAGACAAGATCCTTAACAAATCTTAGTGAATCAAAGGAGATCAAGGGTGGGCCACACCCTTGGTGACCGTAAACATGAAAAGGGGGGGGGAGGGTATTGGTTGTGGTTTGATGGTAAGTTAGATAATCTAGTTAGTTTTCAAGTATAATATTTAGTGTTTAAGTGTGTTATGTGTTATATAGTGTGTTAGGGTGTTCGGGGATCATTAGTAGCTCAGAAATAATAAAACAATGCTTCTAGTATAATTTTGGTGTCTCGGGTAGTGTCCGGTTGTTCGGTTAGATACCGGTTCGTTAAAGTGTCAAACTATACCGTTTAGTGTTCTTTATGCACCCTTTTGTGACACTTTTAATTCCTGACACTTAGGAAAGTATTCAGGATCATTTAGTCATGTTTTTGCATGGTACAAACTTGTTAAAATGCTGATTTTTGCTGAAAAATGTTGAATTCAGCACTTTAAGTGGGTTTTAGGCACTTTCCGGCACTTAAACTATCACCTAGTGAAGCAGTTTTGTGATCCTCACTTTCCTACACACTATACTAGTGTAGTACCTTGTCTCTGGCTCATACGAGGTGTCAAAACACTGTTTGTCTATGTACTTAACGTCGTCAGCATTTTTCTGAGTTATTCGCTAACTGTGCTAACCGTGATTTGTGCATCGTTTATGTCACTAAAGTTTGTATGTAAAAATGATGTGACAGTATGAAATGTGATGCACATGTAAGTATGATGCAGAAATCAGAAAGCAGTCATTTGTAATTCATCACAGTCATTAAGCACTAATCATGGTTAATTAAATTGTACGGATACCTGGATTTTTTACGGTTGTCACATTCTCCCCCTGTTAAGAAAATTTCGTCCCGAAATTTTAGTTCTGCTACTAGCTGTAGGGGAGTTGGGGAACAAATGTGGGTATTTCGCTTTCATGCGATCCTCACGTTCCCAACTGAATTCTGGGTCGTGCCGCACATTCCAACGAACCTTGACGAGTTTAACACAACTCCTACGCGTCTTGTTAACCTTCCAATCAGTAAACTCAACAGGTTCTTCAGTAAAGTGGAGTGTGTTGTCAATGTGGACTTCATCGGCAGGAATGACAACTGTTTCTTGAGTTGGACTCTTTTTCAGATTAGATATATGAAATGTATCATGAACACCATTCAGTTCCGCAGGTAAGTCCAACTTGTAAGCTACAAGACTAATCCTCTCTAGGATTTTGAACGGTCCAATGTATCTTGGGTTCAACTTCCCACGCTTCCTAAAGCGTGCTACACCCTTCCAGGGTGAAACCTTTAATAAAACCATATCTCCCACTTGAAACTCCAAAGGCTTCCTTCTTTGGTCCGCATAGCTCTTTTGTCGATCACGAGCCGCCTTGATGCGCTCTCGGATCTGCATAATATTATCTGTCGTCTCTTGAACTAATTCGGGACCAACAAGCTGTCGATCACCGTTATGCTGTCTATCACCCGCATCTGTCCAGCATAATGGTGATCGACACTTGCGTCCATAGAGGGCTTCAAACGGTGCAGCTTGGATGCTTGCATGGTAACTGTTGTTGTACGAGAACTCTACCAAAGGTAGGTGTGTGTCCCAACTGCCACCCAAATCCATCACGCAAGCTCGCAACATGTCTTCCAGCGTTTGAATCGTCCATTCGCTCTGGTCGTCTGTCTGCGGATGAAAGGCAGTACTCAGATTCAACTGAGAACCAAAGGCTTCTTGGAAGGATTGCCAAATCCTTGACACAAACCTTCCGTCTCTATCGGAAATAATCGAGAAAGACACTCCATGTCGTGCAACTATCTCTCTGAGGTATAGCTCAACAAGCTTGCTAGTGTTGTCTTTTTCCTTGATTGGCAAAAAGTGTGCAGATTTCGTCAGACGGTCTACGATTACCCAAATCGTGTCATGACCTCTGGGTGTCTTTGGTAACTTTTTTATAAAATCCATTGAAATCTGCTTCCATTTCCACATGGGTATTTCCGGTTGTTGCAGAAGACCTGAAGGCTTCTGATATCCGGCCTTTACCTTGGAACAAGTCACACATTTGCCAACATACGTTGCAACATCACCTTTTAATATCGGCCACCAGTAGAAATCCTTTAAATCTTGGTACATCTTATCCGATCCTGGGTGGATCGAGTACCGTGACTTGTGAGCTTCATCGAAAATTACTTCTCTAAGACCACCAAACAGGGGAACCCAAATTCTTCCCATGAAACACAATGTTCCTTCCTTATTGGGTACTAACTGTTTCTCCATCCCACGGAGATATTCATGCTCAAGATTCTTTTCCTTAAGAGCTTCTCTCTGTGCGGCACGAATGCGCAATGAGAGGTCTGTCTGAATGATCATTTCCAAAGCCCTAACCCTTATGGGCTTGATTCTTTCTTTCCGACTCAAGGCGTCTGCTACGACATTCGCCTTCCTTGGGTGATACTTGATCTCACAATCATAATCGTTCAACTGCTCCACCCATCAGCGTTGTCTCATATTAAGCTCATTCTGATCGAATATATGTTGTAAACTCTTGTGATCTGTAAAGATCGTGCATCGGGTGTCATACAAGTAATGTCGCCAGATCTTTAATGCAAACACCACCACGCCTAATTCCAAATCATGTGTGGTGTAGTTCTTCTTATGCATCTTCAACTGATGCGAAGCATAGGCTATAACCTTCTGTCGCTGCATCAGCACGCAGCCTAAACCTTGACGCGAGGCGTCGCAATATACCACGAAGTCATCAGTGCCTTCGGGTAGGGATAAAATTGGTGCATCGCAAAGCTTGTTTTTCAGCAACTTAAAGGCTTCCTCTTGTTTATCTTCCCATTCATACTTCTTGTCCTTTTGAGTGAGGGAGGTCAAAGGTTGAGCGATTTTCGAAAAATCCTCAATAAATCTGCGGTAATACCCTGCCAACCCTAGGAACTGACGGATCTCGGTTGGCGTCTTCGGAGTCTCCCAATTCTTGATCGCCTCGATCTTTGTGGGATCCACATGAATTCCATCTCCGTTTACCACGTGACCAAGGAACTAAACCTCACGCAACCAGAACTCGCACTTTGAGAACTTCACGTACAATTTCTCTTCCTTGAGCAGCTCTAAGATAGCTCTTAGATGTTGCTCATGTTCTTCCTTTGTCTTTGAATATATCAAAATATCGTCGATAAACACGATCACAAATTTTTTGAGATACGGCTTGCAGACTCTATTCATCAAATCCATAAACATTGCTGGCGCGTTTGTCAAACCAAACAACATAACCAGGAACTCGTAGTGTCCATATCGAGTCCTAAAGGCAGTCTTTGGAATGCTCTCCTCCTGAATTCTCAACTGGTGATATCCTGATCGAAGATCGATCTTAGAGTAGAAGCTCGAACCTTGCAGTTGATCGAAAAGATCATCAATCCTTGGCAAAGGATACCGATTCTTAATGGTCAACTTGTTCAGCTCGCGGTAGTCGATACACATGCGGAAACTACCGTCCTTCTTCTTAACAAACAGCACTGGAGCTCCCCAAGGCGAGAAGCTTGGTCTGATAAATCCCTTGTCCAAAAGCTCCTCAAGTTGCGTTGACAGCTCTTGCATTTCTGAAGGCGCAAGTCGGTAAGGTGCCTTGGCTACAGTCGTGGCGCCTGGAACCAAGTCAATATGGAATTCGACGTGTCGCTGCGGTGGTAATCCTGGTAAGTCTTCGGGAAAGACTTCAGGATATTCCTTCACAACTGGGATGTCTTCCAGCTTTGGCTCAGCGGCTTCTTTGTCCACAATGTGTGCCAAGAAGACAACACATCCTTTCTGTAGACATCTTCGAGCTTTCAAACAACTGATGATCCTTAGGGGCATATCGTGCTTCTCTCCATGCACTACAATCGTTTCTCCATTCGCCACAGGAATGCGAATTACCTTCTCGTGACATACGATCTCTGCTCGGTTGCTTGATAACCAATCCATTCCGACTACCACGTCAAAGCTTCCCAATTCGACTGGCAGAAAATCCAGCGTAAACTCATGCTCTCCCAGTTCTATCACGCAACCTCTAATGACTTCATTCGCTTCTACTAGCTTTCCATTAGCTAGCTCTATCGAGTACGAAATATCTAGCTTACTAGCTACCAACTCAAGTATATTCCTAAATTCTAGGGATACAAAGCTATAATCGGCACCAGTATCAAACAGTACAGATGCAAAGCGTTGGTTGATAGGGAACGTACTAGTAACTACGTTCGGATCTTGGCGAGCTTCCCTCGCTCCGATGTTGAAAACCCTTCCCTGAGCTTGGTTAATTTTCGGGCATTCACGCTTGAAGTGCCCAATATCTCCACAGTTAAAGCAACCTGGTCCCCGACCATTTCCATTTCCATTACCACCTTGATTGTTATTTGCTCCACGGTTTCCACTACCAGCTTGATTCCCAAAATTACCACGATTACCATTACCGCCATTTCCTCCTTGAGGGCGGTTTCCATACCCATTTCCACCACGGTTATTGTTTCCATTACCATAACCTCTCTGACCACCACGACCAGTACCAACCCAGCATGTCTCCTTCGAATGACCAACCTTTCCACAAGACTCGCATTTTCCAGCTCGGCATCGTCCATTGTGATGCAACTGACACGCATCGCATTTAGGCAAGGTGCCCATATACCTTTTCCTTTGTTTTCAGCACCAGTTTTGACCTTGGCTGGTGCGTTTGCCTCTTCCTTCTTGTTAGCACTGCTGGTACCCTTCTTAAAATTTGAGAACTTCCTTTTGTTCTCACCGGATGACTCAACGTGAGTCTCTTTCTTCTTCTGGTCAGAGACCGAAAACTTGTTCAACCTGATTGCCTCTTCAGTTAATGCTACACTCAGATCAGTAGCCTCGGTGATTATGGCAGGCTTCGACGTTGTCACCATGCTCATGATTTGGGGTGCCAATCCCCAAATAAAGCGCTCAATGCGCTTGAATTCCGGATCAACCATGTAAGGAACGACGCGAGACAAGTCATGAAATCTCAGCACATATTCAGCAATCTTCGGACCATCCATCTTGAGGTTCCAGAACTCAGTTTCTAGCTTCTGAATCTCAGCCCTTGAACAATATTTCTTGCGCATGAGTTCCTTCATTTCCTCCCATGTCATGGCATATGCAGCCTCTTCTCCCAAGGTCTGGACTTGGAGATTCCACCAGGATAACGCTCCGTCTAAGAACAATCCAGAGATGTTGGTGACCTGGTGCTCCGGCGCACACTTGCTCATTCTTATCACAGAATCAGTTTTCTCCGTCCATCTGACAAAAGCTACAGCACCCCCGGTGCCGTTGAAATTTAGAGGCTTACAGTCTAGGAACTGCTTATTGGTACAACCTGTACAAGCAACATCATTCACATAAAGCATTAGCGAACGCACATGGAATATCCAAATGTAACGTAATGTGTCTTTAGTGACTTAAACATTACCATGAGGTGGGTTGTTTCCAGATGTACCCCCGCTATGTTCAGAGCGCAGGGCCTCGTGCTGTGCTATCGCTTGTGAAATCCGTTCTTGTAACTCAGCCTCTGTCGTAGGCAATCGAGTTTCTCTTCGTGGAGGCATCTTCTATAAGAAGATTGCGTCGGTCAGGTCATAATAAGTATAGTAAGCACAAGACCTGTATACGTAATAGCATTTATCAACGTAAGTAAACACAAAACATCCCAATCATAACGTAAACAAGTAATTCAACAATGTATGTAATGAGAATGTTGCGATTGAGCTTTCATATATCAATGACCACAAATACAGTTTTACATGTTCAACAATGTACCATACATCAAAAGGGACTACAGGGTCACAGCACCCTTGTCCAAATCATCTATCAAACTACAACAGTCAAAAGTCAAAAAGTGGTATTCAAAAGGCTGTGCAATCTGGGCTCAATAGCGACACTCTCACCAAAAGTATGCTACCTGCATAAAACCATAAACCTGCTATGCTGATGGTGGATGAGGAGGAGGTGGAGGAATGAAAAGCAGACTGCGCACATGCGCTAACTCCTCCTCAAGAGCATGAACGATACGCAACAGATAACTAATCTGCTGCTCCATAGTAAGAAAACGAACATCAAAATCTGGGTATGGCAGAAGAGGAGCGGGTGGAGTCGCGAATGGTGACTGATGTGTACAAGGTGGAGGACGTGAAATCCTCTCAAGATCCATGACTCTACGACACAACATCTCGTGCTGAAGCCATAACGACAAAAGCAAATCATCCCTCGTGCAACCAGTGTAATGTGAAGGATGGTATGGATCAGAAACAGGCATAGTGTTGGGCGAAAACCAAATGAGTGGCTCGCCTGACAGTGCAGAAGCAAAAGGAGCAGTATGTGCAAACTGTGGCATGAAGGGAAAAGCTGCTGACACAGGTGAAACATGGCTAGACGGCTGGCTAGACGGTCCTTCCCCTGGACGGGGTGGAGGAATATCCTGTAAGAACGTGATCGGCAGATTGGTGCGATGTATATCAGACACATGTGGGTGAAACGGGGCGATATCAACAGGTGCATGTGTAGGTGCAGGTGGGGGAGTAACAGGCTCAACAAAAGGAGGCAAGTCATCATCGTCCTCTATCCACCCATTGCGGGTGAATGCGTAACGGGGATCTATCCGATCAGCAGAAGGAGCATGGTCAGCGGCTGCAGGGATCGGATCGGGTAAAGGTGGTGCAACAACTGGTATGCCAACAGGTACAGGGTCATGCCCAGGCAGAGGATCATGAGCAAGTATAGGCTCAGGTGCAAGCATATGCTCAGGGTCAGCTGGTGCCAGCTCAAGATCAGCGGGTATCGCCTCGAGATCAGCGGGTATATCAAAAAGCTGATCGTCAGGAACGAAGTCAATCTCATGCTCAGGATCAATGTCAAGAGCAAACTCGAAGTCCTGTGGAGGAACAGGTGCGGCAGACATAGCCGTGTCAGAATCGGAATCGGTGGGATAACGCTGCAATCCCGGTGCATGCAAAGTAGTAAATGACACAGACTCGAATGAATCAGGACCAGAATGATCAGATGAAATCTCAATGATAGGAATCTTAATAAGCGGAGCAGCAATGTCATCGTCGATTGGAGCTCCATCACCCTGGGCCTCCTCAGGGGGACCCTCAATAAAAGATCGATATCATTGTCAGACATGGCATCAAAAGGCAGATCCTCGAGAGGAAATGCCGCAAGAGGAAGAGGGGTGAGGATAGGGACCACGGCCTGCTCATCATCAGGATGTCCGAGGATGATAAGATCCTGGTCAGGAATAGGTATGAAAAATGGATCCTCGTCAAGTAGACCATCAGCTAGTGGTATGTCGTCGCCAAAATCAGGCAAAGCAAACGGCTGGAAATCATCGTCATCGCCACTCTCAGTGTCGGAAGTGAAAACCTCAGGGTCTGGGACAATCTCATTGTTCGAAACTATGGCCATAGGGTCTACAGTATCTGACAGCTCACTCTCAGATGAGGACATGGTGTCTGTAATCAAAACAACCACAACATATCCACATATATCAACAATCATCAAATAAGCATGTAAGCAGTAACAATGTAAGCATGTATTCATCCTAGTCTTCCCAGACTATCCCACCCAGCCTCTCAGACTGAACTACCTAGCCTCTCAGACTAAACCTCCCCAGTTTCTCAAACTGAACTACCCAGTCTCTCAGACTAAACTTCCCCAGTCTCTTAGACTGAATTATGAACATAAGCTTTGAAATGTGTTTTGTGCCTTTTGTTTGTAAAAATGTTTGTTCCCTGGATCTGGACGTTTTATGTATGCAACGTAAACATGTTTGAAAACATTTTCGTGAGAGCCCTAATGATCGTAGTCTAGACTCGAGAAAGAATCCTAGTTCGCTACGACCGAAGCTCTGATACCAAGCTGTCACACCCTGACTTTTGCGGAAGCGTGATTATTGGTGTGACTTTCTTAATACCATATTATTCAATCATAACAACGCTATATGATAAAACCAGTAGATGTTCATCCATAAATTAAGTTTGAAAATAGCACAACATATTTGTTTGAAACATCGACACCAAATTCAAATTACAAACCAAAACAAGTTTCAAAGAGTTCACTAAGACTCGACAAAAGATCTTAAACAAACCCGAGTTTAGAACCATGTATCTCGTCCAGGATTAAGATACATCTCCTAAACCCTAATGACTTGGATGACATCTTTTGTTTATAACGCAGCTTGAAAACATGCAAACACCAGCCAGAACCACTTAGTTCCCTGAAATACATGTAATTTGAAAACATCAACAAAAGTTGAGCGAGTTCATGTGTTTCGTATATGTATGTATAAACCTTTGTAAACAGTGTGTGTATGTATGTTTGTTAATCCCGGTATGAAAGCAAACAAGGAAAAGATCACCAATGGTTTGCAAGGCCACTGATATGTGTGACGGTGTAGGAAGGCTCAAACCTAGCAAATTTGTACCGGGCTTCCGGCTGGAAGACATAGTCACCCTATGGGCCACCCTGGTCCTCATGGGTGTGGGCTCGCTACACCCAAATAGATCTATCACTCATGCCCCTCGGTCCTTATACGAGGATTAATGGTCTCAAGTATGCGCCTACACATTCACATGATCTATGGTTCTTTCCTAGGCTAACCATACCAATTGTATTTGTATGTAATCCTTTTGTAACATGTATTTCACCCCCGAAGTTAATAAACAAAACAGTTTAAAGAAAAGGGGGACATGAACTCACAGTTTTGTGTCTTCGGTACTCGTAACTCAAATCTCATCAGCAAACACGACTACCTATAATGTACTACTGTCTATTAGACGAACGGGCCGTGCCTTGCCTTAGTATTTATGTTTTTGAGTTACGTTTCTTTTATGTCTTCAATATTATCCCAAGTTATAATTTTCTTGTTAAAATAATGATTATTCAATTTTGGAATAATTGTTAAGCAATATTTTGTATTAATATTTCTCAAGTACTTATACTTATATTTCCTTCCCAAGGATGGGGGTATCTCATACATGTATATTCGTATGCTCATACTTGATTATTCCGGAATATCGAATAAATATCCAATATTTATTTCCAAAACACATGTTTTAAGGAATATCACTTAGAAAAATTATTCACAATCTTTCCTTTGGTAGAACTATTTGTAGTTCCAAATTAATATATTTTCAAGTCACACTTTAGAAAATATATATAAACTTATTTTGTCCAAAAATAATGTATTTCAAGAAAATATATATTTTCCCAAAAATCATATATCTTCTAAATATTCTAAGAAAATATATTTTTACTTTTCAAAAATAATACATTTTCTCCTTGTCGAAAATATGATATACTTTGTAATAATAATAAAAATCATATTTTCATTTCTTTCGTATCCAAAATAATATTTACCAAAGATATATTTATAACGGTATTTTCCGGAATATTTTGTAAGTTGCGTTCTTGCGTTCGGTTTCATAATATTAAGTGGGTAACTTACATATGTATTCCTTGTGATTTTTGGTATTATTTTGGATTGTAAATTCTTGGTATTTTGTTAAGTTATATTAAATCCTAAAATAATATAACTAATACACAAAGTATACAAATAATCACACACAATGTGTCTTTAATGTCAATATATATTCTAAATACATATTTATCCATTTTTATTTATAAAAACCAACCTCCAATATTTGTATTTTTGTAACAAAATCTATGGCAAAGTTTATATTGAAAACCATAGTTAAAACACACTTGTAAATATTTGTTTAGAAAATATTTTTCTAAGTGTTTATATTTTTAGAAAATTTTGCCATAGTTTCCCCTAAAAATGGAGGTGTCCATGCTATCAAAGCATATCATTTTCTTTTCAAAATCATCACAAACAATCAACAATCAATCTACACTTACCGAGTGCCAAAACAATGCTATCTACATAATAATCATGAACTTGAACTTTCATAAAAACTTGTAGTAACTTGGTAGTAGGTTTAGTTACCCTTTAAAGTGTGTTTACTTTTTTAAAAATCTCATTCTTGGAAGATTTAGGTGTTTACAACTTGTAAACATGTTTTACAAAAACATTTCTTTATGACATCTTCTTGTTTCACAAGTGTTTATACACTTGTTTTACCACCAAAAATAGTGTATGCTTAAGTAAGAACCAAATCTATGTAAATCTTGTCATTTAACTTGGTTTCTTTGGAAAACTATTTTTGAAATCATCCAAGTTTATGTCTAGTAATCATGTTATATGCTTCATTATTCATAAAATCATTTTCATACTTCAAGTTCATGAAAACATAAAGCATGATGATTTTGGTCTTTCACAAGATCACCACCTTAACTTACTAGATCATGTGTTTAATCACAATCTAGTAGGTTTCTTATGATGTCTAACATCACTAACACAAATCATCAATCATTAAGAAGCAAATCAACACTAATCAACATGTATTCATATGTTAATAAGCTTATGTTAGAGATTCATGATTATGTTCTTTAGTGTTTTACAAGATTAACAATGTTCATCATTTTTTAACCAACAAGATATGAAGTAACAAGAGATCATAAGGGCTTACTACTAGCTCTATGGCTAGGGATGAACACAAGAGGTTGAAGATGACAAATGTGTTGGATAATAGCAAATAAGAAAGGTCCTTCCACTTCCAATGCCACCAAGCTTCCTTATAGACCTTCTTACACCTTGTGTACACTTGAGATTGAATGAACTTGAATGAATGATGGTGGTGGTGTGGTGGGCTATGTTCGGCCGAGAGGGGGAATGGAGGAAGGAAGAAAGATGGTGGGTGTAAGTGTGTGAGAGATAAGGAGTTCTAATCCATCATCTATTACTTATAACCACATTTAGAGGTTTATCCATTGGTTAATATGCTTCATAAGTACAAGACAAGATCCTTAACAAATCTTAGTGAATCAAAGGAGATCAAGGGTGGGCCACACCCTTGGTGACCGTAAGTTATATAGTGTGTTAGGGTGTTCAGGGATCATAACTAGCTCAGAAATAATAATAATAATAAAACAATGCTTCTAGTATAATTTTGGTGTCTCGGGTAGTGTCCGGTTGTTCGGTTAGATACCGGTTCGTTAAAGTGTCAAACTATACCGTTTAGTGTTCTTTATGCACCCTTTTGTGACACTTTTAATTCTCGACACTTAGGAAAGCATTTAGGACCATTTAGTCATATTTTTGCATGGTACAAACTTGTTAAAATGCTGATTTTTGCTGAAAAATGCTGAATTCAGCACTTTAAGTGGGTTTTAGGCACTTTCCAACACTTAAACTATCACCTAGTGAAACAGTTTTGTGATCATCACTTTCCTACACACTATACTAGTGTAGTACCTTGTCTCTGGCCCATACGGGGTCTCAAAACACTGTTTGTCTATGTACTAAATATCGTCAGTATTTTTCTGAGTTATCCGCTAACTGTGCTAACCGTGCTTTGTGCATCGTTTATGTCACTAAAGTTTGTATGTAAAAATGATGTGACAGTATGAAATGTGATGCACATGTAAGTATGATGCAGAAATCAGAAAGCAGTCATTTGTAATTCAGCACAGTCATTAAGCACTAATCATGGTTAATTAAATTGTACGGATACCTGGATTTTTTACGGTTGTCACACATGGAAGGCCAAAAATACCCAAGATTCATTAACTTAGCAACCACCGTTCTTGCTCCAAAATGAGCTCCGCATATCCCTTCATGAACCTCTTTAACCAAATACTGGCTTTGTTCAGGACCGACACATCTCAGTAAGGGTGCAAGGTAACCCTTTTTGTAGAGAATTTCACCTTGCAACACATACTACCTAGATTTGATTTTAACCCTTTCAGCCTCTGTCTGATCAGCATGTAACTCACTATTTTCAAGGAATTTTTTTAATGGGAGTCATCCAATTGGGGCCTTCTTCGGTGATTACATCTTGAACCTCCAATTCTTCAATCGAAGGAGTTTTCAACACCTCTACTAATACTTTTTGGTAAAGTGGGCAAAGGTGAGAGAGGCAAGTTTACTTAAGGCATCATCTTTCTTGTTTTGAAACCTTGGAATTTGCTTGATGGTACATGTTTGAAATGTGTTCATCAGCTCTTTAGAATTTTCCTTTTATCTCTTCATGTTGGGCTCCTTTGCAACATAACTATCATTAACTTGGCTTGATGCCAGCAACGAGTCTGTGAAGACTTGAAGCTTTTGAACCTTCATTTACTTGGCTAGCCTCAAGCCGGCTATCCATGATTCGTATCCGACTTCATTGTTGGTGGTCTGAAATTCAAATCGAAGAGCATATGTAAATTCTAACCCTTCAGGGTTGATCAGAATGAGCCCAGCCCCTGACCCTTCAACGCTTGAAGCCCCATCGGTAAAAAGCTTCCAGGCTTCAAGGTCAGAGGGTTCAGAGGTAGTTGTGATAACTTTCGTGATGGCTTGCTTCGGGACTTCCACAATGAAATCAGCCAAGACTTGGGCTTTGATGGCTTTCCTTGGAACATAGGTGATTTTGTGTTCACCTAGTTCCACAGCCCATTTGGCTAATCGCCCTAAATTTTTCGGTTTTTCAAGATGGGTTGTTCGGTGACCACTTGTATAGGGTGTGTTTGGAAATACCTTCGAAGCCTTCTAGCCGTTTGAACTAGGGCTAGAGCAAGTTTTTCCAAAGAAGGATACTTGATCTCTGCCAGTTTTAGAGTTTTGCTGAAGAAATAAACGGGTGCCTGAACTTTGTCTCGTTCGATGGTTAGAACCGCACTTATTGCTTCTTCAGCAACCGAAAGGTATACAGAGATCAGGTCTCCTGTTTCCGGGGCTGCGATATCAGGGAGTGAAGCTAGGTGTTGCTTCATCTGGTTGAAGGCTTCCTCAGCTTCCTCGGTCCACTTGAAATCTTTTTTGTCAGAGCACCCTTTAAGCGTTTTAAAGAAAGGCAAAGACTTTTCGGCCAACTTTGAGGTAAAACACTTTAGGGCAGCAGGCTTTCCGTTCAGGATTTCCACCTCCTTTTTGCTTCATGGTGGTTTGGTTTCAAGAACAGCTTTGACTTTGTTAGGATTGGCTTTTATACTTTGTTTTCCCACAATGTGCCCCAGGAATTTACCTTCTTCAAACCCAAACGAACATTTTTCAGGGTTGAGTTTCATGTTGACCTTCTTTAGGTTCTTGAAAGTTTCTTGGATGTCATCAAGCATTTGATATTCTGTTTTGCTTTTAATTACCAAATCGTCGACATATGCTTCCATGTTTCTACCAATTTAACTAGCAAAGGCTTTGTCAACAAGTCGTTTGTAGGTTGCACCCGCGTTCTTAAGGCCAAAAGGCATCTTTTGGTAGCAAAAGATACCTTTGTCCGTGTGAAAAGCGGTTTTTTCTTCATCTTCTTCTTTCATAAGGATTTGATGGTAACCCTTGTAAGCGTCAAGAAAACACTTGAAAGGGTAACTAGTGAGAGAATCAACCTTGAGGTCGATTTTTGAAAACGGGTAACAATCTTTGGGACAAGCCTTGTTCAAGTCCTTGAAGTCAATGCAAATTCTCCAAGAATTATCGGGCTTTCGAACCATGACTGGGTTTGCAACCCAGGACTGATACTTAACTTCCCGAAGAATTCTAGCTGAGACAAGTTTTTCAACTTCTTGGCATGCAGCCAAACTTCTTTCAGGTGCTAGACTTCTCTTCTTTTGGACAATAGGCTTGACACCAGGTGGTATCCTCAGCTCGTGTTCAGCAATGCTTCGAGGGATACCCGTAATGTCTTCCAGGCACCAAGCAAAGACATCAGTATAATGCACTAGCAGCTTTTCAAGGTACGAGAGGGTTTCTTGAAAGAGGCTTGGATTAACCCTCATCCTTTGTTCAGGATATTTAGGGTTTATGACCAGCCCTTACTTATCGTCTTCACCTTTTGAACTTTCCCCTTCGACCATGTAGGCTTCTTGATTGGGTCGAAGGGTTGCAATCCCTCTCTCGGTAGGAAACTTGACTGTGCCATGACCAACAGAAACAGCCATGTAGAATGCACACTGCCCCGGCCTTCCTATGATGACATCATAGTTGGAAGGTATATTGATAACCATAAAAGTGAGAGGTTGGACTCTCTCCATCTTTCCTTCACTGAAACGGACATTAAGGGTTAGTTGACCTAAAGGCTTGAGGGGTATGTCAGCAATACCTTTTATGTAGGTTCCTGAGGGTTGAAGCTTCGAGCGTTCCTCATTGCTCAAACGGTTGAAGAACTTTTCAAACATAATTTCAGTGGCTGCACCAGTGTCTATGTATGCTCTGCTTGTCTTTAGTGTACCCACAGTTGCTTCAACCACAAGAGGGTTTGAGAGTGGGTCCTTTTCTGTTGGAGGGAAACAGACACACTGAAGCTCCCAAGCTTCCAACCGCTGCCGTTTGTGGGGAACCTTTCCATCAAAATCCACCATGTTAACTACCTTGCCCTTCCCTTCGGCTATCTTGTCCCTTACCCCATTCACCAAGTGGGCAAGCTCCCCGGACTTGACGGCTTCCTCAATTCTCTTCTTGAGTTGAAATCAATCGTTAGTATTGTGGCCCTTCTCTTCATGAAATTCACAAAACTGAGTGAAATTTTCATTTCTTTTGCTTTTAAGGAGAGGCCTAGTAGGTCGGAAGCTTTGTTTCACTTCCTCTGTAGCAAGAATCTCTTAGGGGGTTTTGGTAAGAGGTGTGAAGTTCATGACCTTCTCCCTACTTGGAGGGTATCGGCCTACAGACCTTCGTTGCTCTGAACCCCTTTAGCGTCTGTCATAGGAATGGAAATTCCCTTTTTTTTTTCTAGTTGGGCTGCTGCCTCGCCAGCTAGATCCCCTTTTTCTTTGCTCTTTTATGTCTACAGCCTCCTCTCCTCTAATGTGGGCTTCGGCCCTTTCGAGAGCTTTTTCCAAGGTCTTTGGTAGGAACTTATTGAAATCCCTCGTAAGGTATTTGGAGGTAATGGCGTTCATGAAACCGGCCACTCTCATCTTTTCATCCGCCCCAACATATGTTAGAACTTCTTTTTTATACCTTTCTATGAACTCTCGAAGGCTTTCGTCATCCCTTTGTTTTATTTGGAAAATCACTGTGGCATCTTTAACGTACCGCCTTTGCTGGGAGAAGTTGGCCAGGAATCATTTGCTAAGGTCATCGAAGCTTTGAATGCTTCGAGCAGGTAAATCATTGAACCAGATTCTGGCTGACCCGACAATGGTTTGCATGAACATGAGACAACATTCAGCATTAGACAATTTCTTGATCCTAGCAGCACCGGTAAAGATCTGGAGATGATCCTCTGGATCTTCAGTTCCATCATATGTTTTGATGTGGGACGGCATTTTAATCTTTGTTTGGAAATCATAATCAGCGATTTGTTGGGAGAAACACGACAAATTACTTGGTTTATATGGCTTGGCCAAATCCTCTTCCACCCGTGCACCTATGTTGCTGTTGTTGTTGCTTCCTTGGGTGGCTAGCACTTGATTAATAAAATGCTGCTATGGGAAGCTTGCCATCATCTGAGGCATTATCTGAGGCATAAGGTAGAATCCTTGAAGGCTTACAGGTGCAACTGGGCAGTTTACCCCTAAAGGAGTGCTCATAACGGCACTTCGTGCCAAGGGAAGCACAGACAAAGCTTGTTCCCATGTAGTTGTTGTTGAGGGTGGAAAGCTTGCTACTGGAGATTGTAGGAGCTGGTTCAAAGTCAGCTCGTGCCCCAAGGGAGCACCGGTTACAACTGGTTGGGAAGAAAAGAGGGGAAAAGACGTTGGATCTGACCTCGTGTACAAATATGGGTTAGGATTTGGAGGAGGATTGCTGGGACCAGCCTCATTCCTAGACACAGTTGGTTGTGAGCTTGCAAAATGAAGAGCGGGAGGTCCAGGAGATAGTGATGGTTCTGGCTCGTCATAATCCAGACGGATCCTCACTCCCTTGTCTCTTTCCCTACTCACGTATTGGTTAAGAAGAGACCTTAACTCGAGAAAGTTATTGGCAACCCCTTCGGGAGTAAGGTCAACACGTGAGGGGGTGTTAGAAACACCAACGTTGGGAGATGGTACTCCGGAACGAGATGGAGTCGGCGTTTGGAAAGTGAGAAATTCGGGGTATGTTGCTCCAGTTGGAGTGCTTCCCGGTGTTGAGATGGAAGTTGGTATAGCCACAGGAGTTTGGCTAGTGTTTGGGGTAGAGGCATGTGGGATTTGGTTTACCTCTCCCAGAGACTCACCTTCCGACATGCTGACTTTTGAGCAGAAATGGAGCTACACTATTAGGTCTTTTGAAGAAAATTAGTGGCATAGCCCCATGGTGGGCGCCAACTTGTTGATGCAACAAATACTAGACCGATGGTAGTAGCTAGGCTGGTTAGGCAAAAGGGTTGGAGGTTCCGGTTCGCCTAACGCAGGTTGTGGGGTCCCCCCACGTTTGCAAGACGTGGAGAGAGGTTCACTAGTTAGATTTTGTTCTTTGCTCAAGAATCTCAACTGAAGTGTGTTCAGCTTCGGATGTGAGAGCAGTGGAAATGTGTGTATTGAATGTGAAGAATACAGACTTGCATGGAACAAGTACTCGAGAAGAAAGACCAGGGATCCCAATGGAATCAGAGCTGGTCGGAATATCTTTTGGCACTAAATGAAGTGTCATTTTATAGGGGAATGCATCGCACAAAGAGGAATCCTTGGACTAGTGAACCATGCTTGCAGTGGGAGACTTACCCATTTTGGGGTTGAACGGTTTGGACCTGCGGGTAAAAGGGAGCTTCTTGTGCATGTGCTCTGCATTTTGCGGCTAGGAGAGTGGACAGGCAATCAGTGAAGTGACATGCTATTGTTCATGTTCTTTTTGCTATTCACCATAGTTCCCGGGTTATGAAGCTTTCAACCTTTTAACCTTTTAAGCTAAAACGTGTTTTAGTCATTTTGTGAGATCTGAGCTACCCCGTCATTAGATACCAAAATGGCTCTATGTACATTTCAGTTGTTATCAATCATCAATATTTTTGGATATGCGTGGTTGGTTAGATGATCTCAAGCTACCAAAGCCATGGGCGAAGGATAGTGGGGGCGGGAGGGGGCGGCCGATCCCCCGAACTTTTCGCTCAAGAGTGGAGAGTATGTAGTTTTCATATAGAAACTTTTGGGTATATACGTTTTCGACCCCCCGTTTTATAGAAATTTTTGTGTATATACGTTTTCGACCCCCTGTCGGAAATCTCAAGCTTCGCCACTAACCAAAGCCAAAGAAAGAGATAGTTGAAGTTATTTTATCTTCAACATGGTGGTTTATATGGAAGTTAAGGTATCATATTATTTTCGACAATAATAATGTCAAACAGTAAACATGGTGGTTTACATGAAAGCTAAGGAATCATATTATTTTTGACAATAATAAGGTCAAACAGTTAATATATGCTTGATTCGATTACTGCTATTGTTTTTATATGGGTTTCTAGTTAAAAATCTAATTTCAACTAGTTATACAGAGTGTTTGAAAAATCCACTTTGTAACTTTAGTTTTGTTTTCCAACTAGCATTTGTTAGTCACTGATGTGGTGGTATATAATATTTTGGGACGTTAAAATAATATTTTAATGACAATAACACGATCAATAAAGGTAAATACAATTTCAACCGAAACAGATAAACATTTCTAAATCTTCAACACTTAAAACTAAACCTTTTACTGAAAGTTGATGAATTTGTTTTATGATTTAGAAAGATAAACAAAATAATATAGTTAAGTATTATATATTTATATACTATACAAATCCCATGAGGGGAATAGTGTCAGGCGGCTATCTGGCACTTCTCTATTGGCCCAACCAAATAATGATTTCGCCCCGTTTAAATTTATAATTTTGTCATTGGTTTTGTTTTTCCCTTATCCTAGCTAGATTACGATTTTGCCCCCAGCTCAAATTTACAGTGTTGCCATCGTTATTGTTTTTTTTCCAGTCAAACTACGATTTTGCCCCCATTGTAAAATTACAAATATGCCATCGTTTTAGTGTTTTTTTTTTTACAAAACTGTCACACCCCGACCACGTTAAAACAACAAACCGTGGCGGAAACGTCGGGGAGTGTTGTAACAGAATTATTGTTTCACAACCATGGTAACCAAATGTTTCGTTTTATTGAATTATTATGTAATGTATATTGTCTTTAAACCAAAACAAACATGCTACACATTGTTTATAACTGTTTTTAAGTCACTAAGGCCTCGTCCAGATCCTATGTGACACAAGCTTCCTCGCAAGCAATCATCAAGCAATACCACCTGAAACATATGTAAAAATAAAGTCAGCAAAGAATGTGACAACTCGAGTTTCCAAGATTCCATCTTCGTATTGATTGCACGTTAATCGTTTAGATTGTTTGTTCGACACGACTTGTTTGTTTCACAACCGTACGTATTATAATATGTTAAATCGTATTGTGGTTGGTATGTTATAAATGGTGGGTGTTAAGTGTGCTATATATATATGTGTATGGTGTGCATTATAGGTGGTATACATTGTTATGTGTATTCTGTATTAATAATATATGTTTTATATAGTTAATAATGTTGCCCACACCCTCCCACACGAAAACACCCTATGACCGAGAACACCTCAGGTGTTTTCGTCCACAAGAGGCCAGCGAAAAGCATATGGGCTTCGGCCCAGTAGTTGTTGATTTTGGAGTTTTTGTTATTTAATCTTCACGCAAAACCTAATTAGCAAAAACCATAGTCACATCTCCTCTTTCCCTCTCGGTTTGCTTTACACCCGACGGCTGCTCCTCTTATTTGAAGCCAAAAATCTCTTGTTTTGATCACTATTGGTTAGTGGCTTTTTCTTTTGTCTTGTGCTATACATACATAGATAATAGATAATGGGTGATGCTTTATATACTGATTAATTCCTGACATTTCACATGATTTCTTACATTGGCCATAATTGAGATCTAAGGTTGCATGTGAATAATGTGGCAGTCCACTAAATATTTTGGTCCAATAATATCATGGGAACATTTGGTCCAATAATAGCATGGGAACATTTAACAATTGTCTGCTATGGATGTTGGAATTTATAAAAGTAATAATAATGATGAACATATGATTTTGAATTGTATTGTATGATAGGGATCCTCGTGATATGATGATGATATGATCGACCGTGTGTGCCTATTAATGATGATCTGAATGATATTAATGTGATCAGGAATTCGGTTATGTGATATGTCATGCTAGGCGACTGATTGATGGATGCGCATATGTTTGATTGTGAACTGATTAATTTAGGTGACTGTATGAATAGATCAGATTGATCAAAAGGCTGTTACTATCGATGTAAATGTTAGGCGATGATTAGGGTTATTGGAGTTTGCAACTGATGATGTTGTTGATTGATGTTACCGACGAACCCCCCCCCCCAGCGTAAACACTACCTTGACGAAAACACTTTGGGTTTTCGGCCCAAAGGGGATTTCGGCCCAAGGGGATTTCGGTTCATAGCGATTTCGCCATACAAGTGTTTTCGCCGTGCATTGTGATTTCGCCCAGTGTCCGTGTCAATTAACTTAGTTAAGTTAGTTTATTAACTAGGTTAGATGTTAACTTTGCCAATTGTGTAACTTTGTTATATATGCGAATTCTGTTAAACTTACTAACTTTGTTAAGCATGTTAACTCTGTTAACTCCGCTAAGTTAAGATGATTAATTCCATTAGTTATTAACTCTGCTAGTATGCAACACTATTGGTTACTTAACTCTGTTGGTTTATTAAGGTTGTTAACACGGTTAAACTTACCATGACTGTTAATGAATACTCATGTTAGAGGAGTCTGGGAAATCTACTATGTGAAGGGTGAATTACGTGAACTTGAGTTGCGCGTTACATGATGTTAATCGACCATTACACTTAGTTATCTAATTACATGTGAAACTTTACAAACATGTACTGATTGATTATACATGCATACGATAGGATTCGATTGATTTCTTGCGAGCACATAATTTAGCATACCGAGCAAACCAAGGTGAGTTCACACAGCCAAGGCATGGGGTTCCCGGGTGGGAATGGGATTGGATGACTTATTGTATATACTCGGATGATAGAACCTAACGATAAGATACGGCTAGACTAGTAACACTTATTGAACTGATCTTCGCACACCTGCCAAGGGTTGGCCGCGATATTATGACTGACTTCGCACACCTGCCATAGGAAGGCCGCGAACTAAATATACTAATCTTCGCACACCTGCCTGGGAGGCCGCGATACAAATAAACCTAGTCTAGAATACTCGGGAAAAACATCCCCTAATATCTTCGCATACCTGCCTGGGAGGCCGCGATGGAAACTGATACGATACATGACATAACGAACGAACATACTACTACTCAGACTATACTATTACTGAACTATTAACGGTGAACTCGCTCAACTAGTTGTTGACTCTCTATTACATGCCTTGCAGGCTTATAGGTGCATATCCAAGGAACTTGCTGTCTGGGAAGCTGGAGTGGTCATGGGTCGAGACACATGGAAACGCAACACAAGAGCTAAGAACTTATATGTGGTTTTATAAACACTCATTGAGTTAAATAAGCTTCCGCTGTAAATTGTGAAACATTGTGATATTGTAACACCTATTGTTTATAAATGAAAGTATTATTCACTTATACTTATGAGTTCAATGTGATTGATGGTTAAGATCCTGGTCAGTCACGCCTCCAAGCGGTGGTACTCCGCATGTGGATTTTGGGGGTGTGACAGATTGGTATCAGAGCCATTGGTTATAGTGAACTTGGCTTTTTAAACTGTTTTTGTAAAACCAGACTATAACCGGACAGTTCTGAAAACGAGAATACGACCATGACACTCAGCTCCAGATTGCAAGGTTCGTCTCTCTTATACTCATTGTACTACATAACTATTGAACACCTACATACGATATAGCATGTCATTGCACGCTTAGCACCACGATACGAATTCATGTACATTTCCACGTAATAAGAGACCGATAAGGTGGTCATTCCCTAAACCTTCATAACTTACACTACTTGATACTCTTTGAAATACACTCGAGTGTGGGGAACCATTTGACATGAGTTAAGAGGAGCTGAGATGAACATGCAAATCACAATATTATTGTGGGTGCACACATAATAATATTGTGGGGTGCATGTGAGTCCCAGTAAGGCTTAACAAGTGGAAAAGGGGTTCTGTCCCGTTATTTGATCAGTGTGAAACATAACCAACCTATAGGGGCCATAGCAGTAATTGTCTCCCTACTCAAACTTAAACGCGAACTTCTCATTTATCGTTGGATCCTTTCGAAACTTGATGCTGTCGAGTGTTACCCGAACACCCATCAGAACACCTAGCGAACCGTGTAGAATGTTAGGTGCTTATACGAACGTCCCTGTGTTGGATGTCCCCGCGTCGAATGATTGAACGATACCTTTCCTACTCCTTCTCGTTTATTGAAACTCATGGATTGACGTCTCCGATCCCGAAGCGTGATCACTTCTGCAATACTCTCGCCTCAGACGGTGAACTACTCGAACCACACGCAACGACGACGGGCCGAAGGATGAGCGTAACCCCCTACCGATCTCAGCACAGATTAAGTTAAAACGTCATCAACCCAAGGAACAATGACAGTTTTGGGAACTCTAGTAGTAGTAGCAACAACACTGGATGTGGTACTCACGATGGGCATTTAGGATTGGTGTGGACAACGCTAAGATTGTAACAACATGGTGGCCTTCGTGCCCTTAGTAATAAACCACTTCGTCACAGTTCGGCTCAACCCTGGTACATCTCGAAACCGAACCTGCTATGGAAACGGCAGATGGCGAGCCTATTGAAACCTTATATGGGTGTAGGAATGCAAACTCGACCTTGTGGGACAAGTGACCAACGTCGACCCTTCTTCTGCTACCCTTGATAGATTTGATGCGGTAGCCGTGTGGATTGGCTACCCAGGTATCGTATGCATACACTCAGTGAGAAGAAAACTTTGTGCGGAGAAAAATTACCTACTGCAGCGTGTCAGAGTGGCACAACGGTTAACTTCATTTCAGCAAGAAGGACCCGGAGTGTCTACGGAAGGATTTCCCAGCGACGATAACCCCTTAGCACAGATTTCAAGACTAAGGAAAGGAGGATCGAGGATCCACCAATTATTCGTGACTTCTCCCTAAATGTTACCTGAAGAACTGTCAGGTTTATCTACACATCGACAGGTGGGATGTCAGACCAGTATCATGCTAGAAGTAACCCTCGTTATTGGTATATCTTACTACCATACACCAGGAAGGTTGCAGGAACGGCCTAATCAACTCCAAAAATTTTTGGACTCATGCTTCACTTTAAGGAGCCCCCATTATACGCAAGAAGAGAAGTTACCCAACATGTGTTACGATTATCGAGGAACTCAACAAAGTGATAGTGGAGAGCCGCCATCCTCTTCCACGAATTGATGATCTATTCGACCAGTTGTAAAGGGTCAAGCTACTACTCCAGGATGGACCTGAGGCCAGGTTACCACCAGCTGAGAGTCCGGGTTGAGGACGTCTTCAGAACATGCTTTCAGAACTCGTTACGGCCACTATGAGTTTCTTGTCATGCTACTCGGGTTAACAAACGCACCGGCAGTCCTCATGGACCTTATGAACAGAGTGTACAAGCCCTACCTAGATAAGCTTGTGATTGTATCCGTCGACGACATTCTGATTTACACCAAGAGTCAGGAGGAACACGAGCAGCATTTACGATTGATTTTGGAACTCCTTCGAACAGAGCAGTTGTACGCCAAGTTTTCAAAATGCGACTTCTAGCTTCGTGAAGTCCACCTTCTAGGCCACGTGGTAAACAAGGATGCGATTCATGTTGATCCATCCAAGGTAGATTCGATCAGAAATTGGCCTGCGCCTCGTACACCAACGGAAATACACCAATTCTTGGGTTTGGCAGGTTACTACAGACGATTTATTGAAGACTTCTCGAAGATCGCGCAGCCACTTACGCTACTGACACAGAAGGGTGTCACCTACCGCTGGGGAGATTTCCAGGAAACCGCTTTCCAGTATCTGAAGGATAGGCTTTGCAGCGCACCTATTCTCTCATTGCCAGAGGGCACGGATGATTTTGTGGTCTACTGTGACGCATCGATACAGGGGCTTGGTTGTGTATTGATACAACGGGATAAAGTTATTGCTTACGCTTCGCGGCAACTCAAGATTCACGAACGAAACTACACGACGCATGATTTAGAGCTGGGAGCTGTTGTTTTCGCGCTTAAGATATGGCGACACCACCTGTACGGTACCAAGTGCACAATTTACACCGATCACAGGAGTCTCGAGCATATCCTTAAGCAAAAGGATTTGAACATGCGTCAACGAAGATGGGTTGAACTTCTGAATGATTACGAATGCGTCATCAAGTACCACCCAGGCAAGGCCAATGTTGTGGCTGATGCCCTCAGTCGGGAAGATACTACACCTAGGCGTGTACGAGCTTTGCAACTCACCATTCAGTCCAGTCTTCCTACACAGATACGAACTGCTCAGATAGAAGCACTAAAGCCCGAAATCGTCAAGGCTGAAGCCTTACGCGACTCAAGGCAGCGAATGGAACAAAAGGAAGACGGCGCCTACTATGTAACAGGGCGTATTTGGGTCCCACTTTCTGGCGGTTTACGAGAGCTTGTGATGGACGAAGCAGACAAGCCTCGCTACTCGGTACATCCAGGGTCGGATAAAATGTACCATGATCTCAAAACAACATACTGGTGGCCTAGCATGAAAGGCCACATAGCGACTTACATTGGCAAGTGTTTGACATGTGCAAAAGTCAAAGTGGAGTATCAGAAACCAGCGGGCCTACTTCAGCAACCCAAGATACCACAATGGAAATGGGAAGAAATTTCCATGGATTTTGTTACAGGCCTACCCAGATCCCAGCGTGGGAATGATACTATATGGGTGATCGTGGATCGACTCACCAAGTCTGCACACTTCCTGGCTATTAAGGAAACGGATAAGTTCTCCACCCTCGCAGACGTTTATCTTAAAGAAGTTGTTTCGAGGCACGGGGTGCCCACCTCCATTATTTCGGATCGGGATGCACGATTCACCTCAGAACTATGGCAAGCGATGCACAAAGCGTTTGGCTCTCGTTTAGACATGAGCACAGCTTATCACCCTCAGACAGATAGGCAGTCTGAGCGCACGATTCAAACCCTAGAAGACATGCTTCGGGCATGTGTTATTGATTTCGGCAACAGCGGGGAAAAGCACCTCCCTTTAGTGGAGTTTTCGTACAATGACAGTTACCACACCAGCATTCAAGTCGCTCCATTCGAGGCATTGTACGGACGTAAATGCCGGTCACCTCTCTGTTGGGCAGAGGTGGGGGATAGTCAGATTACAGGTCCAGAAATGGTAGTTGACGCTACAGAACGAATAGCACAGATACGACAACGCATGGCGGCAGCTCGTGATCGCTAGAAAAGCTACGCCGATCTACGCAGAAAACCGCTCGAATTCGAAGTTGGGGATCGAATGCTACTCAAAGTTTCACCCTGGAAGGGTGTGGTTCATTTTGGTAAACGAGGCAAGCTCAATCCAAGGTGTGTTGGACCGTTCGAAATCACTGAAAGAATAGGCAAAGTAGCCTACAGACTAAACCTACCAGCTGAACTCGGTGCAGTTCACAACGTATTCCATGTGTCGAATCTGAAGAAGTGCCTGTCAGATGAGACCCTCATAATTCCTTTTAAGGAACTCACTATCGGCGAGCGGTTGCGATTCGTCGAGGAACCAGTAGAAATCACGGACCGGGATGTTAAGGTCCTCAAACACACTAGAATACCTCTTGTTCGAGTTCGTTGGAACTCCCGTCGTGGCCCAGAGTTCACCTGGGAACGAGAAGATCAAATGAAACTCAAGTACCCCCAGTTATTCGGAAACAGTGCAACCACTACTGAGCCTGAAGCTACTACAGAATTTCGTGACGAAATTCCAAATCAACGGGGGGATGATGTGACACCCCAGGAAAACCAGGAAAACAACACAACACAACTAGCTTCCTCAGTAACCACGTGCTAAATTTCGGGACGAAATTTCTTTCAAGTTGGGGATAATGTGACAACTCGAGTTTCCAAGATTCCATCTTCGTATTGATTGCACGTTAATCGTTTAGATTGTTTGTTCGACACGACTTGTTTGTTTCACAACCGTACGTATTATAATATGTTAAATCGTATTGTGGTTGGTATGTTATAAATGGTGGGTGTTAAGTGTGCTATATATATATGTGTATGGTGTGCATTATAGGTGGTATACATTGTTATGTGTATTCTGTATTAATAATATATGTCTTATATAGTTAATAATGTTGCCCACACCCTCCCACACGAAAACACCCTATGACCGAGAACACCTCAGGTGTTTTCGTCCACAAGAGGCCAGCGAAAAGCATATGGGCTTCGGCCCAGTAGTTGTTGATTTTGGAGTTTTTGTTATTTAATCTTCACGCAAAACCTAATTAGCAAAAACCATAGTCACATCTCCTCTCTCCCTCTCGGTTTGCTTTACACCCGACGGCTGCTCCTCTTATTTGAAGCCAAAAATCTCTTGTTTTGATCACTATTGGTTAGTGGCTTTTTCTTTTGTCTTGTGCTATACATACATAGATAATAGATAATGGGTGATGCTTTATATACTGATTAATTCCTGACATTTCACATGATTTCTTACATTGGCCATAATTGAGATCTAAGGTTGCATGTGAATAATGTGGCAGTCCACTAAATATTTTGGTCCAATAATATCATGGGAACATTTGGTCCAATAATAGCATGGGAACATTTAACAATTGTCTGCTATGGATGTTGGAATTTATAAAAGTAATAATAATGATGAACATATGATTTTGAATTGTATTGTATGATAGGGATCCTCGTGATATGATGATGATATGATCGACCGTGTGTGCCTATTAATGATGATCTGAATGATATTAATGTGATCAGGAATTCGGTTATGTGATATGTCATGCTAGGCGACTGATTGATGGATGCGCATATGTTTGATTGTGAACTGATTAATTTAGGTGACTGTATGAATAGATCAGATTGATCAAAAGGCTGTTACTATCGATGTAAATGTTAGGCGATGATTAGGGTTATTGGAGTTTGCAACTGATGATGTTGTTGATTGATGTTACCGACGAACCCCCCCCCCCCAGCGTAAACACTACCTTGACGAAAACACTTTGGGTTTTCGGCCCAAAGGGGATTTCGGCCCAAGGGGATTTCGGTTCATAGCGATTTCGCCATACAAGTGTTTTCGCCGTGCATTGTGATTTCGCCCAGTGTCCGTGTCAGTTAACTTAGTTAAGTTAGTTTATTAACTAGGTTAGATGTTAACTTTGCCAATTGTGTAACTTTGTTATATATGCGAATTCTGTTAAACTTACTAACTTTGTTAAGCATGTTAACTCTGTTAACTCCGCTAAGTTAAGATGATTAATTCCATTAGTTATTAACTCTGCTAGTATGCAACACTATTGGTTACTTAACTCTGTTGGTTTATTAAGGTTGTTAACACGGTTAAACTTACCATGACTGTTAATGAATACTCATGTTAGAGGAGTCTGGGAAATCTACTATGTGAAGGGTGAATTACGTGAACTTGAGTTGTGCGTTACATGATGTTAATCGACCAGTACACTTAGTTATCTAATTACATGTGAAACTTTACAAACATGTACTGATTGATTATACATGCATACGATAGGATTCGATTGATTTCTTGCGAGCACATAATTTAGCATACCGAGCAAACCAAGGTGAGTTCACACAGCCAAGGCATGGGGTTCCCGGGTGGGAATGGGATTGGATGACTTATTGTATATACTCGGATGATAGAACCTAACGATAAGATACGGCTAGACTAGTAACACTTATTGAACTGATCTTCGCACACCTGCCAAGGGTTGGCCGCGATATTATGACTGACTTCGCACACCTGCCATAGGAAGGCCGCGAACTAAATGTACTAATCTTCGCACACCTGCCTGGGAGGCCGCGATACAAATAAACCTAGTCTAGAATACTCGGGAAAAACATCCCCTAATATCTTCGCATACCTGCCTGGGAGGCCGCGATGGAAACTGATACGATACATGACATAACGAACGAACATACTACTACTCAGACTATACTATTACTGAACTATTAACGGTGAACTCGCTCAACTAGTTGTTGACTCTCTATTACATGCCTTGCAGGCTTATAGGTGCATATCCAAGGAACTTGCTGTCTGGGAAGCTGGAGTGGTCATGGGTCGAGACACATGGAAACGCAACACAAGTGCTAAGAACTTACATGTGGTTTTATAAACACTCATTGAGTTAAATAAGCTTCCGCTGTAAATTGTGAAACATTGTGATATTGTAACACCTATTGTTTATAAATGAAAGTATTATTCACTTATACTTATGAGTTCAATGTGATTGATGGTTAAGATCCTGGTCAGTCACGCCTCCAAGCGGTGGTACTCCGCATGTGGATTTTGGGGGTGTGACAGAAATGCTGGCGAGTACATAGGTTTTATGGGAGTATCGGATTCATGGCTCGTTTATATGTTGCAGTACCTCGTTAGACTACAAGAGTCAAAAGTACAAACCTCGTTTTGAAAAGTGTATTGCAACATAGTTTAACCTACTCAAAAATCAGGATGGTTATAGTATATAAAATCTCGTAGCCATGATTCTTAACCCAAAAACATTTGTTTTAGTAAAACAACTCGTAAACATCTGGTAAAAACTTGTTAATAAAACTCGTATGGTTTATATCGTTTCGAAAGCCTTGTTGTGTGACATCGTTTCAAATCGTTTCCCAAGTGAACTAAATAATGGCACACAATGTAGTATGATAAAAGCACTTATATATAAGATGTACCAACGGCGTATCTACCATGCTTCTATCATGCTACACCCGTCCCATTATCTAATCACTACCCAAAACCAATCGTTTAATTCGTTTAACTCGTTTCAATCGTTTATCTCGTTTCAAATCGTTTAACTCGTCCCAAAATCGTATTCGTTTTAATGGTGGAACTACTTTTGGTCGTCTCACTAATAACATTCAAACCTTCGTGACTCGTCTACCTCGTTTCTCGTATTAACAAACCACCAAAGGGTAAGTTAACAATCACAGATTCAGTCGTTACCTACATAACCCCCACACATAACCATGGGTGTAGTCTGATAACGAGATTTGTCAGATCCTATGGTACCATAACCTAATACCGGTCGGTTCGGCCAAAATTAGTGAATGTCATTCGTTATGTAACTACAACCAACAAGTCTTGTTCACTTTATTGAAATCGTTATTAGTTTAGTATAAACCATCTTAATCGTTTTTGAAATCATCGTTTAAACCTTGAAATCGTTTTGTACATATGAATCACCCCAAAACAATTGAAAACAGTAAAATAGGGGAACTATGTACTCACATTGAAGGGCAAAGTATCCTCAATTTAAAGAACTCAACAAGCTCAATCAAACCAAGGAAACTCAAGCAGCACCTAATAATCGAATCACTAGTCAAACAATAGACACCTAAATCGGAAGATCGGACAGAATGAGGTTTTGTAAACCAAATGAGTGTTGGAACTCATGTGATATGGTTTATCAAAGCCTACATTCTAAAATGAAACCTAGCCTAAGTGCTTTCGACCCATTGCGACCCATTAAGGTAGCTTACGCTACTTTAACGCGTCGTGCGCGCAAATGCGCGTTCGAGACGTCTAACTAGTTCTATGACAAGTATTATATGCCTAAACATGTTTAAATAGGTTGCATAATCAGTTTAGGTGACAAAAGTTAGGTTACATATGCTTTAAGTCCAATTATGCATGAAAAGGGCATTTTGGTAATTTACCTAAGGCATATAATCTACCTATCATACAACTACTTAAACTAGGTGACCATAAGGTATAACCTCGGAAGGTTATTCCTTATGCAACTATGGTCACTAACCATGCTTGGTCGGATCCTAATGATCGACCAAACGGGTCGAGTTCGAAAGTCTAAGCGGTGGTTTAGACCGCTTGACTTACGACTCTAAACAAGCACTAACTAAAAGTGACGAGCTAAACATGTCAAAACATGTTTAACCTACTGATTTGTTATCAAAACAAAGTGTTTTGATACCTAATAGTAGTTCCGTTGCAAAATGCGTGTTAAAACGCATTTTGACCGAAACTTTGACTCGTCACTACACCTAGTCAACGTGGTAATCAGTAGGTATAGTCACTAAGGACTATAACCATCGTGATTACGCTCACGTTGCGAAGTTCAAACGAACTTCTCGTTGACCAACTCGTGGTCAAAGCTGAAAGTCAAACAATATTTGACTTTCAAACTAGGAAAGCAATAAAAAGAATGAAAGAATGCTCACTAAAGTCCTTGCTATCTTTTCTACAAGAAAATAAGCTTCCAAATAAGATTGAGAGAGCTCCCAAATCAGATGTAGAGAAGAATGAGAGGAATGAGCAAGTGACAAGTGAGAAATGGATGGCTATTTATAGTTTTCGTAAAACAGTTAGGATCATTTCTTGGAGAAGAGGGAATGATCTAGGCCATACAAGTGTTAAGGACTGATTGGGGGACTTGTTCTCCACACAAACCAGCCCATAGCATGAAAAACTAGAGATAAAAACCATCAAAATCGAGCTAAAAGACCAGACTCAATGTTTCTGTCTGATAGGCTCTCGCGCCCCACGTAAGAATTAAGCTTGGGCTTACGCCCCAGGCCTAAGAACTTTGACAGATTTACATTTTTAGCCCCTGCATGCCCAAAACTTGGTTTTCGATGCATTTTTGATACGTTTAAGCCCCGTTAACCCCATTTTAAGGCTCTAAAATGAAGTTAAAGTATTGGGAACTCAAAACATGCTCAAAAATATCTCGGATGTCGGTTCTTTTGGTCGTACGGTTGCGTTGTTCGGTTAATTACGACGGAAGTCGTAACGAACGCAATAACGATCCAAATTAAGCGACGAATGGAATTTTATCATGCCAATCACTAAAATAAAATATTTTATTGATTACATAAATTTTTGGGTGTCCGGATATATTCAGAACGTAAGATATGCGCGAAAATCCAAACTTGTGCACTTTTTGACGCTTTTAGTCCCTGAATGACCAATAAGTTTATTTTAGCATACCGAACCCCTCAAAGCCTATTTCTAAGCTATGTAAAGGATATTTAGGGTATGTTTAACTTATGATCAAGTTTCGGAATGTTCGTTACTATACAAATCGGTTTAGTTTTGCAGTTTGACACAAATAGTCCCTGCGATCGAACAAACTTGTTTTCGACACACCAAACCATCCAAAACTTATTTCTAAGTTATGTGAAGGTTATTTAAGGTATGTTAAGCCTATTTCACTATCCCGGAGTGTTTGTCGCATTTAACTGATTGCGTTTACGCACCAGTTTGCGTATAACCTTCCAGAAAGCGATTTAAAGCTTGAAATCGAATCGAATCGAATTGTAAAATCACCAAACACATAAAACACATATAATAACACCAAAACACATTGTATTATTGATAATTAACATTGTTTTGCATTGTTCATCGATTAAAGAGCACAGTTGTCACAAAAACTATAGTAGTATTTTGTTTAGTGTTTTTTTGACAAAACTATGGTAGTATTTTGTTTTAATTGGTTGGCTCTGTGTAATTTTTATTCGTGCCAAACTGTAGTTTTTTCATTGTTTTAGTTTTTTTAGCAAAAGTATGGTAGTGTTTTGGTTTAATTGGTTGACTCGGTGTAATTGTTTTTGAGATCGTGTTATGAGTAGCATGTACAAGTAACCGAAACAAAGACGTGTATTTTATAAGGGAGAAATATTCGGCTTAATACCCCGCAACGCGTGCTGGGAAAAAACTAGTATTGATACATTAGATATCCATGTGTGTGTTCTAATTTGGGTCTACGTGTGAGATGAAGATGACAGGTTGGGTTAGGTCCTGTTTGGTTGTTTGAAATTGTTTTTAACTATGAATAGGAGTGGCGCAGGTACATCATAAACATCAAATCGTGTAGTCTAACGTTATGCGATGCGTTAATCATATAAAACACGTGTTTCGATGTATCCAGTTGAACTCAATATAACCTATATAAGAATTGTTATATTTGAGCTGACTCGTTTCCGGAAAAAATTACGTCAAAACTTAGAGCAAATCAAATTTATACCGACACGTACATAAAAATTTGCACCTAAATAATTTATTTTTTAAGTAAAGACAGTATAGAGTAAACTTGAAACATATTATTAGTGTAAAACTTAATATGTTAAAAACGTTCGTAAAATCGTGCCAAGTAGCACCAATGTCACACCACTGTCAACGACCATAAACATCAGAAAAGCTCGTAAAATTAAAATAAATAAAAAATAAAAATAACACCGAATGAAAAGCAGACGTAAAAACGTTGAACCACGCACGCTCGTTGCAGCGTGTTAATGCGAAGAAATTAGATCGAAACGTAAAAACGTAGCAAAAAATAACTAAGTCGATCTACGACCCGCACGTTGCTACGAATTTATCAAACGGGAAAAATAGACGTGTTGCGACGGGCCTGTCAAACGGGAAAAATCAACGGAAAAATTTTGAACCCCACACGTACGTTGTGGCATGTTAACTCGCAAAATTTAAAAGGGAACGTAAAACGAAAAAAACTTGCGAAAGATGAAAAGTTTGGTGACCAAATTTGAAAATAAAAAAGTGTTGAGTTAAATTGCAAAAATTAAAAAGCATTGGGTCATAAGTTAAACAATCAAAGGGATTAAAATATTAAAGATGAAAACTTTTAGGTTTCAAGTGAAAAATCACAATTTTTTTTTTTCTGAAAACTCTCTATGCATGAATTACGATACTATAAAGCATTACAATGTTTTACTTCAAGTTATTAATATGGTATGGTAATTTTGTTTGTTGGTGATATTTTACTTCAAGGACATAAATTATTCCCAAACTTTAAATCATGCATAATAAAGAAAGTATATGTGTACTATTTAAATCCTGCATAATAAAGAAAGTATACTAGTCTTAGTTTTACCAAACATTTTGATCGTGTATAATAAAGAAAGTACATGTATACTAGTCTTAGTTTTACCAAACATTTTGATCATGTATATTAACTAGTCTTTGTTTTACCAAACATTTTGATTTATGTATAAAGAATTAAATCCCGCATAATAAAGAAAGTATATCTATACTAGTCTTAGGTGGTATTTGTTTTTCTAAAAAAAAATTGTACAAACTCTTCTGTCTGCGTTGCGCAGATCACGTGTAGACATTGTCATCTACAGACTTTTGTTTTTCCGAAAACGTTTCATTAAAAAACGCCTGTGCGAGCTCTTCTTGGTGTAGATTTGGCCAATTCACTTTTAAGATTTCTAAGCTGCAGAGGGTTAAACACCACCACCCAACACCACCAGCGTCCACCACCCACCACCGTCCACCACCATCGCCGCCAGTTTATTTTAAAAGTCTACATACGTTAAAAACAACCAACTTTCTTCTTACAGACCGCAGAAATTTGGTACAAATCTTCTTCTAAAGACGTAGTCCGCATACATTTTATCTTTTCAAAAAGAGTAAACTGCCATTTTTGTCCTTGTGGTTTGGGCACTTTTGCCATTCTAGTCCAAATCTCAAACTTTTTTAAATCTGGGTCTCTGTGATTTCACTTTTATTGCCATTTTAGTCCAAAATTCAAAAACCCCATTGTTTGACTCTTGCAACCTGCCTATTTTATTTTTTTGTTCAGGGGCAATTTTGTCCAACTAATTTTAATTTAACATATTAATAATTAATAAGCTAAATTAAATATATATAATTCATTTATATCCTAATAAATATACATTTGCATTTACAGATCATCATCATCTTCCCCCCAAATCATCTTCTCCCCAAATCATCGCCAAGACCAAAGACTTCTCCGATGGACGATGATGGGGATGATTTTAGCTGGAGTGTTCGAAAACAAGGCTTGAATTTTGATCCAGATGTAAAATACGGTACGTATTTCTCATTGATAAGCTGGATTGTGAAAACCCTTTTTCTGATTGAACCTTTTTTTTCTTATTCCACAGCAAATCATCCTGAATTATTTATTCATCGTGAAAGTTCACCATGGTGGTGATTTCACTGACGAGGATGATTTTGAATACGACGGGGGTAAGGTAGACTACGTTGATAATGTGAATTCTGATATGTTTTCATTGATAGTTATGAAATGATATGTTGTTAGCATTTGGTTATTCAGAAGAGGATGTTGTGGTTTACCATTTTAGGGTTCCAGGGAAATATTTAATAGTAGGTTTAAGGCCTCTAGGCACTGACAATGATATATTGAGAATGATTAGCTATGTTGAAACAAATAAAGTGCTAGATGTGTATATTCAACATGTTAGCAGGTTTTCTAAAAAGGATGTTGAAAAAGAACCTGAATATGTAGACCTGAGTGATGAGGGAAGCTATGAGGATAGTGATCAGCAGGATGAAGACAGTGAAAGTTATAGTGTTGATGGTAGTTATGAAGGATCCTGTGAAGGTAGTGCAGGTGAGGGTGAAAAGGCAGAAGGTGTACATACCACCCCTAGAAAACGTGTAAAGTCATTTCATAGGAAAAGTGTAAAGGCTAAGAGTAGGAAAGATAGAACTATACAAGTACTGGTCATAAAGTTAGTGATTCCATTACAAAACAAAAACCCCATACATTACCTTACAAACTTACAGAAGCCTTACAAAACCATAGTTGTTCATATGGACCAAACTTACAAAACCCCCACATATGGACCAAACTTACAAAACCCCCAAACAAAGGTAAATCCTCAGCAGACTTAACATAGTACACCATGAACAAGGCAAATCCTGAGCCAATTTTTTTGCTTCTTCTTCAAGTTCCATGTTCCAAGTAAATATTTGTCTTGCATTCTCTTCGTGCCGCTTGATGGTGTCCAACAGTGCAGGAATCATCACAGCCGGGTTCTGAATCTTCGGTGGCTCAGCCCAAGCAACGAATCCACAGCTTGATGGTTTGTTGCAGCGATGAAATCGACGACCTGGGTTTTGTGTTGTCAAGGATGTTCTCAGTTGGGTTGAGGCTCCACATGTGCAAACAACCATTGTCGTCGCAGGGGATTCGTTTTGGGGAAGATGGTCTTCTTCAATTTTGTGGGTTAGGGTTTTTTTTGGGGAAGATGGTGGCTAAATAAGGGTATAAATGAATTATTAATTATTAATATGTTAACGTAAAATCAGTTGGACAAAATTGTCCCTAAACAAAAAGACAAAATAGACAGGTTGCAACAGTCAAGAAAAGTGGTTTTTGAATTTTGGACTAAAATGACAATAAAAGTGAAACCATAGAAATCTAGATTTAAAAAGTTTGAGATTTAAACTAAAATAGTAAAAGTACCCAAACCAAAATACCAAAATAGCAGTTTACTCTTTCAAAAACAACTACACCTTAGTTTTACCAAACATTTTGATGATTTATGTATAAAGAAAATGACATTATTTTGGGATTATCCGATACGTACCCCTTGACCGTATTGTTTGTTTATTATCCATTGCTGGTGTGTAAAGTCTAAACCAGTCACGTGATTCCACTGTCCCCGATATTAGATTTATTTACTTTACTCTTTTTATTAGGTATTTCTAGTAGTAGTACAAGTTGTCGGCGAGGAATCAACTTATTATACTTCTGTTTCACAAAACCATCTTATAACTTTATATTTTATTATTATTTTAGTTGATATCGTCAAATATAAATTTCCTAGGAAGTAGGAACAAAGTTTATTGCTTCACTTTTTTTACGTGGATGGAATCTAAATATTAATAAAAGACTCCATTTAATATGTCACGTGTCATTCTCTATTTCAATCTCATATTTTTTATTTTTTATTTATACAAACAATTATCTTTTTTTTTTTAAATTGTAACTCCTATAAAATTTCAACAAATCTAAAAAAATAAATACAAATCTAAAACAAAATTGATGTAAATAAAAATAGATAGAACTTTATAGTATCATTTTACTCTTTCAATATCATTATCATCGAGATGGTATATTTTTTCTTTTTTAATAAAAAATTGTAATCACAATAAGAACTATGTAATAATACAAATACAAAACAGTAATTTCAACTAAACGTGAAAATGTTTTCTTACTTTTAGTTACTTTATATATATTTTCTCAAATTGTTTGAGACATTATTATATTAATCATTTTTATAACTAATAATATTAAAATAATAATATTTTTATAATAATATTTTATTGTTCATGCTATAAAATAATATTAAATAATAATATTTTTATACATATTATTAAAATAGTAAAAGAAGAAGAAGAAGAACCAGAGTATAAAATATCAACAATTTGATTCAAGCATACCAATTTAATAACATAGAATATATTATTTGGATAAAAACAATGTATAACAACTAATAAATTATCTTATAACATGTACAAAAACTTATAATTTTATTGATAGTTTAACTTAAGATACTAAAATTACTAGCAGATTATATAAATAAAGTATCAAATTATATTTGTAATATTATTTAATACTCACATTGGTGTAATAACCATGTGTATTCAACTCGAACAATACACGAGTTTTCTAAAAACATAACATTTTTTTGTTATTAAGTACTGAACATTACATTTACTTAAGCTGTGTAGTGTAATACACGAGATGCTAAAATTGTGTGTATATTCATATAATTCATTCTGTTTAAAAAAAACATACAAACAATGGTTGTTGACTGCTAAAACTTATGAGAAAGTTGATGAGAAAGTTTCTTTAATCAATGAATTAAATACTTTTATATTTATAAACTTGATAAACATTACACATATTGATCAACCACATCACATATTGATCATACACGATACAAAATTTATTTTGGCATTTGAAAAACGTCTAAAATTATCGTCTTATAATTTAAATATTCATTACTAATTTTTTGATTATTTTATTTAACCGTGTAAAATACGGGGTTATAATCTAGTATTATAAAAAGTGATCTTTGTGTATGAAGTATGAACTATGAAGTGAAATAAGTATTTGAGACGTGAAAAGTGAATTTTACAGTGTGTTTGCACATTGAATAAATGTAGTTCAATATGGTTACGTAACTGTCATATTTTATATCTTACTATTTTGATTATGTTATATGTTGTATGTCTAGCGTCAAGGGCGGTGTTGAGGGTGTGCGGGGAGGACCACTGCATAGGGCTCGTGATTTTGTGGAAAATATGTTTTTAAAAAAAATCTGATATATATGTTAATTTTTTTAAAATAGTATACTTATACCAATTTCTAGGCCCACTTACAAATCAATTTTTATGGTTTAGAAGTTAGCCCATTGATATTAAGTTTTGTGAGTCCAATGATAATTTGAATTAAAAAAATAATAATAAAAAATGGCCCATCTTTTCGAGTTCGAACAGGGTGGAAGAACATATTTTTTTCGAGTTTGAACATGGTACATGAATTTTAGAGACGCCTCTTTCTAGTGTATTATGTGATTCTCACACATATATTTGAAGAACCTTTCAACCATCAAACCAAACTCCTACTTGCAACTTCCAAGCCATCGTTGTCTCAACTGCCGTATCTACTACAGGGGCGGATCTACATGGAGACTAGGGGTAGCCCGGGATACCCCTCAACTTTTTTGACGTAGTGTAATTTTTTTTTAAAATCTCCGTTTTATTTATTAGGGATACCTCCAAGCAAACATTAGGATACCCCTGAATGTAAGTGAAGATAAGATGAAATATTGAAATGAAATTTTCAAAATCGAAAAAATCTGGTCACAAAATTTGCAGCGGCACCTTCTTGAAAAATTGTAGAAGATGAACGGAGAAGACGAACTCAGAATAAACATTGGGAAACATAAAAAAAGGAGCACCAATAAAAAAGCAACACACATCTCTAAAGTCAGAAGTCAAACTTCCTTTTTATAAACTCTGAATTACTTTATTTATTTAATTTATTGTAATCATTTAACTTTTTTAAGTTTAGATTTACTTAACTAATTAGTTTTCGGTTTTTAACTTTTTTGTTGAATATTTTTTATTACGAACCTAACATTAACTATAAAAATAACAAATAACATTTAAAGTTTTATATAAACTTTTTGATAATGTTTTGTGTATTCGGTGGACCCATTAATAAAAAAAATGATAATTAACATATGTTTTAGAAGGTAAAAATAAAGATATATTTGAATCCTATAATTAACTTGTTTTCATTCTCTCACTTTATTAGATCATGTGTAGTGGTGGAACAAAATAATGCCCCCAGCATGGGACGTTATTGCAAAAATGGCGTAGTGGGAATAATGCCCAATAACGGCCCTTCCAATCAATAAATAATTATTATTTTTTATAGAAAAAAGGATTAAAAAAAGAAAAAAGAAAATAAAAGTAAACTATGTCAGGTTAGTCAAACTTTTGGAACAATCCCATTGGTCACACCTAACCCACTTCAGCGTTTTCTTAATAACGTCGGGATGAATTTTTTTTTTTTCAAATATAACGCCGGAAAACGCCCGGAGTAATGGGTGGGGGGCGTTTTTAGGCGTTTTTTTTCAATTTTTTTTAAAAATAACGCCCCACTACGGGTGGTCTTAGAGAGTAACACTATATTATACAGTATCAATTAAGAAGATTGACTAGCAAATTTATTTTTAAAAATAGTTTCACAACACATGTATCAATACCTAACTAAATACATCTTTTCTTAAAATGCCATTTTAAAATTTCTAAATCTTATTATAACTATTTATTTTTTTATTTAACTTGTATATATACATACACACACACATATATATTTACTAGTCGCACAGGGCCCCTAAGGGCTCTCGAATTCTCAGGGATGCCCATAGGTAAAAGAAAATTTTCAGGGCTTGTTTTATTTGCCGCATAGGGCCCTCAAATTTTTAGGGGTGACCCTAGTTAAAAAAAAAATTTGGGATACCCCTGACTCATTTTTCTAGTTCCGCCACTGATCTACTAATCAAAGAAGTATGAAGACAAAGAAAATCAAAAGTGAAACAAAGCACAAAATGATGATTGATTATGTCATATGCAGTAAAATTCAAATATAGTTTTTTTTTTTATTTTAAATAAAAAACTATTTTATAAAAAGCGTACATAAGGTGCTCCATTAAAATGCTAATTTAGTGCGATTTTTTTTTTACAAGTACAATTTGATAAACCTTTTAAATAATTATGATGAACCATAGGTTAACCGTAGTTTTCTTCTTTTCACATTCGTTAAAACTGGTTTTTGTATTTGCTTATATTTTGTTATGTCCTGTTTTATAACTATGATACAACATTAATAAATGTTTTTTTGACTATGATGCATCACTCTAATACACTATCAAAGTCTTAGATTTGTACAAGCTATATAAGAACTATGATGGGTTAATTTTAACGACAATACATATGACGATGTTTAACAAATTTGACTCATACATCATCATAGTTATAAAACAAATGGATCATAGATTTCAGTATAGTCTAACCGTCTGTATCTGGTAAATATAAATAACGGGGACACGTATTAGTTTTGTAGGCCATTTGAAAATTGGTTTTCTCGCATCTCTCTCCTATTGAATATTCGATGTCACGTGTAGACTTCTGGTAAAGTCAACTTTTTAATCTCTCTCTCTCCCCTATTAAACCATAATAATTTTATGTGATTTGATAAATAATGTGATTACATCATAAGTCATGATCTTTATTTTTTATAAAGAACAAATAAAAAAACATGTATTTAACTTGTGTAATACATATATTTCTATTCTAACCTAGTTCAAATATATAATCAAACACATTTTGTAGCCTCTTAACATCTGAATCGAGCAAGAGGTAAAGTGTTTATCCATTTAAAAAACACCTTTTAATGGTTCATGAAGTCTTATAACTAGTAAGTATTAAAAATATGTTAACCGATTCAAATCCTATCAATTAGGCTGGAGGGTGTGGGGGTCGTCCCCAGCCCGTCCCGCTTCAACACCGCACCGGCCCCCATCCCCCCCCCCCCATCGGCGTCGTCCAAATCGTCAGACATTAGACGGGGAGGACGCCCACAAAAGACAAAACCTCCTCTCTCACACACACCTATACATACAACATATACATATACATATATATATATTTTAGTCTCATACCCTATTTCCTTACCTTCATCCTCTTTGCCCCATCCTCACACCCGATCTACGTGACGCTTACATGACGGATCATCCTCTAAAGATGGATCTCTACCATATCGCATAGTCTTATTACTCCTAATAGATTGGCACAAACCAAACAGCCCAGTTTTCAAATTGTTTGAAAAAGGGGAAACAATTTATAAAAATATCACAATTATTATTATTGTTATTATTATTATTATTATTATTATTATTATTATTATTATTATTATTATTATTATTATTATTATTTGTTCATAACATTAACTCTTATGTCTTTTTTATTGCGTATTTTGAATGTCGGTGATAAACTTAAACAGTTTTTATTTGGTCATAGAGATTCAAGTTTTGAACATGTGGCGACGACTGTCAGGGGGCCAAATTCGGTGGTTCGGAGGTAGGATGGTGAGGAGATCGAACATGAATGAAGAAATGAAGTGCTTTTATTTTCTTTAATATATACACTTTTTTATAACAAGAGACTCAAACCGTATACATTTATTAGGCTATAGGGTGTGGTCATAACTCTTATGAGCATCATGATCCTCTACGTCAATGCCATATAATCTACCTCTAATTCACAATCCAAAACCACTACCCTAAGGGTATGGACATGACTCAAACCACTATCCCCTTATTTATTTTAATTTGTCTTTGTCTAAAGAAAAAAGGAAATGATTACTTGAAAAATGGAAAGGAGAACCATGGTTGCCATGGTTTAATCCATGCAAACAATTATGGATTAGGGAAAGGGGTGATATAGCCTTCCATTCATGTTCCTACGTGGCGAATCATGTCTCAACCATGATCCCCACACCCCTTAGCCTTAGTATGGGTCAGGATATATTAGAAAGTTTATTTGGGTAGAAAATTTAGGAAGTAATCTATTAAGTAATTAATGACTAAGATTAAATGAGTGAGACTGAACAAAAAAAAGAGGTGCATGAGTTAGTTTGAAGGTATTCTAGTCCATCCAAGTTAATTGTTTATCTCTCCTCCAATTCACCACCGTTTTTAAAACGTTAATAACTTTTTCATACAACAATATTTCTTTTATAAAAACTGCACCATAAAGCCAAGCGTTTTTTATCTTTAAAACGAGCACACTATACTATTGAAAAAAAAATCGAAAACCTAGATACGTAACACGCAATGCATAGAACAACACACTATAACCAAGGTTCTAAAACGCAATTGAGTTTCATATGGTCGTGTTTATGTTTTAACATGGTCATGCCTCTATTCTAACATGATCATGTTTATGTTTTAGCATTATCATATTCTTTGCACTCAAATTTTACTAAAACGCAATGTGTTTCACATGGTCATGTTTCTCTTTTAACATGGCCATGTCTTTGTTTTAACATAGCCATGTTTCTGTTTTAACATGGCTATGCCTTCGCTTTAATATGGTCATGCCTCTGTTCCAACATGCTCATGCTTATGTTTTAGCATGATCTGTGTTATTTCACCACATGTTCTAAAACGCAATGGCTTTTAACATGGTCATGTTGATGTTTTAACATGCTCATATCTTTATTCCAACATGATCATGCTTCCATTTTAACATGATCAAGTTCTTTGATGTTCTTTTACACTCCAGTTCTAAACGCAATGACAACAAAATCAGTATTTTACACTGTAGGTTCTAAAAAGCAATGGAGTTTTAACATGACCATGTTTATGTTTTAACATGGTCATGCTTTTGTTCCAACACGACTGATGCGTGTCAGTGTGTATATATTTTAGATGTATATTTTAAGCCTTTTTTACACTTTTAGCCAAGTTTTAAATTTGTAAAACACGATATTCACTAACACTAAACACACATATGGGTAAGTGCACCCATCGTGGACGTAGTATAGTGTTGGTAAGATACCGAGGTCGTCCAAGGACACAAGAGCTTTTAGTACCGGTTTATCCTCAACGTCTAACCAAATCAAAATGTTAGAAAAGATTTTTAAACTAAGAAAATAAAAACTAACTAAATGCTGAAAAATAAAATAAAAATAAAAACAGATAGACAAGATGAATCACTTGGATCCGACTCGTGTATTAGTATAACCTTTGATTATTTTCGCACTTTTGCACTTGTTTAAGAGATTATCTTAGTTATTGTAGTAGGCCCCTATTTTGAAGGCGACGTTACCCTCAACCCAGTAGTTTGAGACAGCAAGGATACAATCCTAAAGGGTCGGATTATTGAAAGATAATGAATTAAGTTATTAATGCAAATTATGGTAGGCCCCTCTTTTGGAGGTGACGTTACCCTCGACTAAGTACTCTGAGTCAGCAGGGATACAGTCCTAAATAGCCGGGTTATAGTATTAATAGTAGTTAACTTATGAGGGGGTCAAAGAGTTTGGATCCCCGCCATCCAATACCTATGGGTATTGAAGGAGATCCTACTAAATTTGACCCAGGTTCCTTGCAGGACCTCTAAACGCTAAACAAGGGCAAGACCCTTACCAAACCGTTCCCTTAACCCCCGACCAGCTAGCCAACATACCTCCATATAGACCGTGGAGATATGAATGGTGAAAATCTTTTATTTTATATAGACAGTAAAATAATGCCAAGACACCACGGACAAACGATAAGGAAGAATCACCTTCAACATAAGCAACTAGTTATTAAAGTCATTAATACAAAACCAAATAAAAAGTGCAAAAGATTAAAAATAAAAAGTATTATACTAAACACTTGTCTTCACCAAGTGATGTAAGAGATTTAGGCAAACATGGCCTTGATTGTCAAGAACTCTTACGATCAATCTTGGATCTCGAGACGACTCACACACTCTATGATGGACAATGGATGATGGTGGTGGATGATGGTGTTGTTATGGTGGTGGGTGGTGGATGAAGTGTGAGAGAGGTGGTGTGCCAAGGGATGAGTTGCAATGAAACCAAGCACTCCTATTTATAGGCTGAACAGAAGGCTGGGCACGGTCCCGTGTCCGCTGGGCACGGCCCCGTGCCTGTCTGAGATTCTCTCTCTTCATTAATTGTAATTCGCAATTACAATTAATGCGCCTGCAGTACTTTCGCCATGCCCCCGTGTTCACTGGGCACGGCCCCGTGGTGGGCAATAAAAGCTTCTACTGGTTTGTCTTTTCTGCTGCTTCTTGGGCACGGCCCCGTGCTGGCTGAGCATGGGGCGTGTTCAGTCTTCTGCCTTCTCTATTTTACTTGGGAGGATGTTGTCGGGGGGTCGGGCAATCCACTTATGTTCCTTTTCTTGTATTTATGTTAGATTTAGCTGTCTCTTTGCTTCTTTTGTTAATTTGAGCTTATTTAATCCTGAAAATACAAAAGGAAGATAAAAACACTCTTTTTCCAACATTAGTACTTAAAAGGGTTAGTTTTATGCCTCATTTGATGTAATTTATATGTTGCATTTTACACACATCAAATACCCCCACACTTGAATCTTTGCGTGTCCTCAAGCAAAACTCTTTAATATGTGGCTTACACTCCCAAATGGAATGGGTAGAAGAGAAGGTTTTGGCTTGTCATAGAGTGTCGGGAATCCAAGACTTTTATTGGGTTTTATTTTTAATTATTTACAATCCTATTCGTTATGATTTATTTAGAACGTTTCATAAGAGAAATTACTTATATGGGCATAACATGCCTTTTAAAATTCCATTTATATACAAGTTCACATACCTCACGGGGGAAATCACTCACACTCGGCCGAAGGTGTATTTTTAGTGAATCACTCGAGAGCGGCATGGAACTTATTCCTACCATAGGCTTGCCAAGCAATCAAACCTCCTCCTTTTTAACTTGTTACCTTTGTAAATATCAAGAGGACTTTTTGGGTAAAGGTTTGGGCTAAAGGTGGGTAGTTGGGTTAGTGGTTAGTAGAAAAGGGCGAAAAGCGTAAAAAGCGTCGGTTTTCATTAAACATTTTGTTTTAGTGACTTTTTATTCTTAATGAAGTATTTCTTCAAACAAGCTTTTTAAGAGCTTTGTTTGTTTATTTCTAACTTTTTTTTAGTTACACGAAAACCGAGCTTGTTACTAAAATAAAGGGTAAAAATAAAAAGGGTTTTTTGGTGGGTAAAAAGGGTTTTAGGGTAAAGAAATGAAAAGGTTTAGGCTCAAAGGGGTTAACTAGGGGGAGTTTTTGGGTAGGTGAAAAGAAAAATAAAAATAATGGTTTTTGAAAGAAAAAGGGTTAGTCCTAATGCCTCTATTATTTACTTACTTGGGTTTAAGTTGGTAAGGACCGGGAATGAATTGTCGTGGCAAGTTCTAGATTTGTAAGAACCAAGCGGCTATTCACACAAGAAACGAAAAATGAGCATTTAGCGTAAAGATATATAATTGAATTTTAACTAAGCTTATCATGCCGTTTCATAATTTTCTTATGTTGGTTCTTTTTATCACGATGCTATCGGTTGTAAATTTGTAAAAATATAACCTTGTTAGTCTTAGAATTCCCAACTTAAACTTTAGACAAGTAAAAAAAATTGGGGTGGTTCCAATAGAGTTTTGTGTAAGGCTTGTTATTAGGACTTACAAAATTCAAGGTTTTAGCATCCCCCCACACTTAAATTACACATTGTCCTCAATGTCCCAAAAATAAATTTTTAGGTTGATTAGATGTGTAACATGGTGTTAAAAGCAAAAATTTATGTTACTGACAGTCTGGACACGGCCCCGTGTCCGTTGGACACGACCCCGTGGTGAACTGTCAGTAATGAAAACTTACAGAAGATGGACACGGGGGCGTGTTGGCTAGGCACGACCCCGTGTCTGGCAAAAATCTGCAGAAAAGTAACCAAACAGCAGGTCTGGGAGGTGATCACGGGGGCGTGTCGGCTAGACACGTCCCCGTGTGGACAGTTTGTAAGGCTGAAAAATAGGTTCCTTCCTCCGGTTTTCCATCCTGGCTTTATGAGTGCTAATGCTTAGCACTCTAAGCCTTGGTTTGTACCTGTTTCATCACTACATACCACACCAAGTAATACCAACATCCTACATTACCATCATTAATTGTTCAAAGCATAAAGTAAAAGAAAATAAAAGCAGAAAATAAAAGTAGTTAAGGAAAGTAAATTGTTCAACACTTGGCACACAGGCCACAAACTGTTTTGATAGATAAAGGGACTTTAACCTGTGGGTTCACTATCAACCCGCTCCTGCTCCTTCAACCTCCTAGTCCATGTCCTCATCGCTGTCATCACCTCCATCCCCATGACCCGCCATATACTCCCGGATGCTGCCTATGTCGTCTTGTATATCGTTGATCTTCCGTTCGATAGCTCTGACCCGGTGGTATGTATTGTTGGCAAGGTTGTAGGTGTTCCTGGTGCACATGAGGTTCTCCTGCAAAAGATCATGTAAACTTTGAAAGTTAGGAAAACCGCCTCCTTGTGAGGAGGATTGACCCGGATCACCATGGGGTTGATACTGGTAGTGAGGAGGTGGTGCATGAAGAACTAGGGCCTCCTGCGGGTTCCATGCATGGCCTTGCATCCTCTGAAAGCTCACTGACCCATCTTCCGCCTCATAAAGTAAGTTCATGGCTTGGCAATTGTGATAGTCAACTCGTCCCGACCATGGGTTTCTTTCAAAGGACCTAGGGATGCGCGTGAAGTGCTTGAAGAGGCGGTACACCCACCCTCCAAAGAAGATAGGTGTTGGAGCACGAGCAAGGCGGTTCAGATGCATGTTTCGCAGCAGGAGATAGGGAACATCAAGGGGCCTTTGGTTGTGGATGCAGTGAAGGACTACCAAATCTTTCAACCCCACAACGCCACTACTGTCGTGACGTTGGCTAAGAGAATAGGTGAGGAGCCTGTGAATGTAGCGATAGAGTGGATTCCTCAGCTTAGTACTCTTGGTGCTGCTAGGGTTGTAGATTCCTTCACCGATTTGGGCCCATGCGGCTTGACGTTCATTTTCGTCCAAATCTCGTAATCCCCAGGTATTTTCCTCATTTCCCGATTTTTCTTCAGCGTACAATCCCACTATTGCTCCGAACTGTGCCATAGAGATCGAGTATCTCGTCCCACCACATCGAAATGCAACCCCTTCATTATCAAACGGGTCACACCTTGAAGTGAAGGTAAAAGTACTATAGAACTCCATGGTGCATTGATGCACCGACCGAAGCCGAGTGGTTAATGCAACCCTTAGTGGTCCCGTAACGATGTTGTTGAATCGGTCCAGCTGGTTTACCAAGATTAACAGGTCTGTGCATGCTCGTCTGGTGTAACAACTCACACTAAAATTTATACTTAGTAGATTAATTATCTATTAAAGAAACCCTAATTGAGAAACCCAAGCAATTCTACACAAACCCTAAAATTTTCATAACAATCGGAATCAGGATCAGGGCCCCTAAAACTCAAGGGGGTTAAACCCTAATTGATAATTATCCTTCGAAACTCGTTGTCTAAATTTTGAAATTTCAAATCAACAACTCAGCAGGCCTATACCCACGACAAGGCTACCCTAGGCCATAGGGACTTGCCCCGCGACACGTGACAGATGTCACGTATTCCTTCGCGACACGCGGGGGGTGCATATTTTCAGTATATATATAGGGGTCTGGCACTTGACAATCTGCTTTACTTCGACGATCAAATTCCAACCTACGTTAAGTTATAGCAGAAACAGTTTACAACACACACTAATTCCGAAACGCTGTCGCAATCAGGGTAATAACTCGATCGCTATTACGATTCAACGTCCGATTGATTGAAACTATCCAACGATTGTTTAAGTGCCGCTCAAATTGAGTTTATACTTTGTTATTCATCGTGATTTCGACTTGAATGTTTGAGTGCTGTTCGAACTCGGACTATACTCTATCATTCGTTGTGAATCCGTTGAATTATTAAGTATTACACCTCATTAATCGTTGTGAGGGTTTAATCTCGTGAATTGACGTAACTACTGAATTAGTTACTAACCCCGTTTGTGTGTGCATTGTTATTTAAATTAGGTTAAAAGGCTAATCAGTAAAGCTTATACTCTTCTCGTAAAAATCTGCAATGTGAGTCATTCTCTTTTTATCAACTGTTTTACAAAACTCCAAGTTATTTTCAAAGTTATAATTACAGGGATTAAGTCTTTGTAATCACCAAGTTACAGCCGGTATATGGGGTTTTGTATACATTACTTGATAATCTTCAACATTGGGGCAGCCAATGGGTGATATGACCATAATCACAGACACCACTGGACAGGTGGGCCAGTGGGTCGAGTGATAAAGTACCGTGGGTAGTTGGTTTGATATTAGAGACATTGTAATCGCTCTTAATACTGTGAATTATAACAAATGGGTCGTTTTAGTAAAATGAATGATTCACTCAGTATTTCCCCACTGACAAAACCTTTTTCAAACATGTTTCAGGTGATCTATTGTGAGCAAAGAAAAGTGCCGTGAAGCACTACCAGCTTAGAAAAGTGGCTCAATGTAAATAAATAAAGAAACATGTTTTGAGAAATAAAGATTTCCCTGTGAAATCAGCTTATTGTAAATTATGGGATTTCATCCCTAAAACGGGCAGTTTGAAATATTGAAAGATCCTGTTTTAAAAAGTCTTCCGCTGTCGCCTAAATTAAAGTACCACAGGATTCCTGTCCCGCGGCTCCTGAAACGGGTCAAACCGGGTCAAGGGCCGTGACAGGAAAAGGTGGTATCAGAGCCATTGTTTTAAGCTTACTGATTTAAGCTCACTGTTTTAAGCCTATTAAAGTAATTGGAAAATACTTAGGAATTCTGATTGCTATTCTGTAAATATATGTTTTATTAACTAATTTATTTGTTAAAATTACAGTATGGGTAAACAAAAGCTTTCCGCTATCTACCACAAATTAGATAGTACACCTAAAGAAAAGGGAACCTCTTCCTCCAAATATCCAGTCAATTTAGAAGAAGGGATTTTTGTCCGTAAGGCAAACTATGAAAATCCTCTTACCCTAGAGAAAAGAAATTCAATACTTAGAAAGGGTCAGGAGAAAAAGAAAACCCAAGCCAAGAAAGTGAGGTTTAATCCAGAAGTTCAGGAATTAGGCAATAATCCACCTTGGGAAGACAATTTAGATGAAAAATGGGCAAATCTTTATATGCTAGCTACCATAGCAGAAAATGCAAATCTTTAAAATTACAAAAAATCTAGTAATAGCACTTCCCACTACCCAGTAAATAAATAAATCCGAGTGTGTTTTCTTTCCTATTATCCTTTGTACAAAGTAGTGTGCAATAAAACTTTAATGTTTATTTGTTAAACTTTGTTCCAAAGTTTTAACTTAGCATTTTTGTGCATTTTGCATATATGCTACACAACATGAGTGAGCTATCTGAAGCATTCCAGAATCTTAACCTCTACCTAGTACCAATTGAAGTCTCCCACGACTTTACTGCATATGTTGCTGATATAGAGGAACCTGGAATTCCAAGCTCCATCGCTGGAAAAAGCAAAACCAAAAAAGAGAAGAAGATATGTAGGATGGAGGAAAGTGCGCAGGAGAAAGCCAGCCACTAGGAAACTTCCTAAAATAGAAAACCATGTGAGCAAAGGAAAAGAAATAGAGACCGGAGAGAGTTCCAAACCAGCAGAGATAGAAATAAGGGAAGATATTAAGCAAAAGGGAATCGAGATCGGAGAGAGCTCTAAACAACCTGAGGAGATCACATTTCAAGACGAAATAGACCGTCTACTGTCCAATTATGATGTCATAGAACCTGTCAACAATAATCTCTACTCTTACCCTGCCACAGCCAAACTCCCAATAAACTTAGAACCAGCTATTCCAGACCCACTAATCCACACACGACCTTTAGGCCAAATGGAAGAATGGTGGACAAATGACTGGCAATTCCAAAATATGATCAACAGTCCTTATTCCTTCCTCCCACAGTTTGATCCAGAACCTATCCCCAATCCGCCGATGAGCTATGAAAACTTAGCCGAACTTTCGACAGTTTGGTGAAGAATTGATAGGTACAGGGAATAGGATCCGGGAAATGGGGGAACAAATCTCCTGGAAGTACGACGAGAGGGAGCGTCGCTACTAAAACTGCCAGTGGACCAAAAGATAGGGGGTGGAAAGTATGTCTGTATAATAACAGTAGTAGTAAAACCTAACTCTGTAAAATAGGAAATAAAACATTGTAAGATAAACAGAGTGTATGGAAGCATATATAATCTATAAAACAAAATAGAAGTCGAGGCATCGACAATTTTGGTTATAGATGTGTGTTGTAAGATTTTATGTGTTTATGTGTGATTATTTTGTTATCAACAATTAGATACTAATAATTCATACTAATTAGCAGATGGAAAACGCTAATGATGAACCACTTAATGAAGTAAATCAATCTGAGCAAAATCAGGGAAATCAGTATATGACTAGGCAAGACATTGAGAACATTGTTGCTCAAAGGATAGCCAATGCTATTCCAGAAATTATGGCTGCTGCTCAAAAACCTGCCGAACCACAACAATTAATCCCTAGTAAACGTACTTCGGAAGATAACAGCAGTAACAGCATAAATGGAGGCGGCAATCATGATGATCAGGAACCACGACAAGCCCCACTCCCTAAGAAAATGAAAGTTGCAACGCCTGGTTGCACTTACAAAGAATTTCTTGCCAGTAAACCAGCAGAATTTGCAGGTAATGAAGGGGCAACTGCAACACTGCGTTGGTTAGAGAAAACCGAAGCAGTAATTGCAATAAGTAAATGTGCTGAAGAAGATCAAGTGATGTACGCGTCAAATCTGTTCAAAGAAGGGGCACTAGAATGGTGGAACACAGTGCTACAAGCAAAAGGAAGAAGGGTGGCCTATGCGATGAATTGGGAAGAATTTAAGAGTCTTGTAGAAAGAAAATTCTGTCCTGAATACGAAAAGGAACAAATGGCCAACAAGTTTCTGAGTCATCGTATGATAGGCGTAGGCTGTCGAGGATATACTTCGACATTCTTCGAATATGCGAGAGTGGTACCTACCCTGGCTTCGCCAGAACCGGTACTTATTTCCCGTTATATTTGGGGATTAATCGGAGAAATCCGTAACATCGTTAAAGCTGCAAGACCACGCACTATTGACGATGCTGTGGAATTAGCAAATACCCTAACAGATGAACTGGTACGCACAAAAGAAGAAGATCGAAAGAAGGAATTGGCTCAGAAAATTACCCAAGGATTTCGTACGGGTAATAATAATAACCGCTTCAAAAAAAGAGGAACAGGGCAATCTTCAAACTCGCCATTTTGCAGAAATTGCAAAAGGAAACATTTCGGAAAATGCAATATAACCTGCAATTTTTGCAAATCTGTGGGACATGGTGAAGAAAACTACAAAAAGAAAACCATAGTCTGCTATAATTGTGGGGAAACAGGACATTACAAAACAGAATGTCCTAAATTGGTTAAAACCGCAGATAATAAAGGCAAACCAGCTGAAGGAACAACCAAGAAGAATGCCCGAGCATTTCAATTGACTACTCAGGAAGCCGAACTGATTCCGGACGTCATAGCCGGTACGTTTTTAGTTCACGACGTTTATGCAAAAGTATTATTTGACTCTGGTGCAAACCAAAGTTTTATCAATACTTCATTCTGCCAAGCTCTTAACTTACCCTTAACTACCCTTAGGCAGATCTTTACAGTCGAAACGGCAGATGGAAATTCTGTTAATATAGATAAGGTATTGCAAGAAGAAAAGATAGAACTGTTAGGCCATAAGTTTTCTGCAAACCTGTTACCTATGAAGTTAGCCGGATTCGATGTAGTGTTAGGAATGGATTGGTTGATAGCCAACCATGCTCGAATCCTTTGTGATAAGAATTCCGTAGAAATCCGTACTCCCACAGGAGAGGTAATTTTAATTACAGGAGATAAACCACGAAAGCCACTGAAATTCATTTCAGTAATGAAGTTGGCTAGTTATTCAAGAAAACAAGAAATGGTGTATATGATTTCGGTAATCATTAACACTAAAGGTAAGGAACTCCAGGACATCCCTATAGTTTCAGAATACCCAGACGTCTTTCCGGAAGAATTACCTGGGTTACCACCTGATAGAGAAGTAGAGTTTAGAATTCATCTAATTCCGGGTACTACACCGATAGCCAAGGCACCTTATCGATTAGCACCCACCGAAATGCTAGACTTGAAAAAGCAATTAGACGAATTACTAAGCAAAGGATTTATACAACCTAGTTCATCCCCTTGGGGAGCACCAGTGTTGTTTGTGAAAAAGAAAGACGGATCTATGAGAATGTGTATCGATTATAGGGAACTAAATAAGGTTACAATTAAGAATCGGTACCCATTACCTAGGATTGATGATCTTTTCGATCAATTGCAAGGCGCTAGATATTTTTCTAAGATAGACTTGCGCTCCGGATATCATCAATTAAAAGTACAAGAAGAAGACATACCTAAAACTACTTTTAGAACTAGGTATGGACATTATGAGTTTACAGTTATGCCCTTTGGACTAACAAATGCCCCAGCAGCATTTATGGACATGATGAATAGAATCTGTAAACCCTATTTGGATAAATTTGTAATCGTTTTCATTGACGATATACTTATTTATTCCAAAAGTCAGGAAGAACATTGTAAACACCTGCATGCACTCTTAACTTTGTTAAGAAAGGAAAAGCTTTATGCCAAATTCTCGAAGTGTGAATTATGGCTGCAGGAAGTACAATTTTTAGGACACATGGTGAATCACGAAGGAATTCACGTAGATCCTGCCAAAATAGAAGTAATCACCAAATGGAAAGTTCCACAAACGGCTATCGAAGTTAGAAGTTTTCTAGGCTTAGCTGGATACTATAGACGATTTATTAAGGATTTCTCTAAGATAGCTGTGCCTTTGACTAAGCTAACTTGTAAAGCAGTTAAGTTTGAATGGGGACATAGACAAGAAGAAGCTTTTAAGATTCTAAAGCACAGATTGACAAATGCTCCAATTTTAGCTTTACCTGAAGGAACAGAAGATTTTGAAGTATATTGTGATGCTTCAAAATTAGGATTTGGATGTGTATTGATGCAACGCAAGAAAGTAATTGCGTATGCCTCTAGGCAGTTGAAGAAGCACGAGGAAAATTACACGACGCACGACCTAGAATTAGGAGCCATAATTTTTGCCCTTAAAATCTGGAGACATTATCTGTATGGAAGTAAGTTTACTATCTATACAGATCATAAAAGTTTAAGGTACATATTTGGGCAAAAAGAGTTAAATATGAGGCAAAGAAGGTGGATGGAAATCCTAAGCGATTACGACTGCGATATTCAATATCACGAAGGAAAGGCGAACGTAGTTGCAGATGCCTTAAGTCGTAAGTATCATGAAAAGCAAAAGCGAGTCCGTGCCCTTAGATTAAATCTACAAATAGATTTAATGAAACAATTGAAGAACGTTCAGGAAACAGCAATCAAGGACGATTCTAAAGGAATGAAAGGTTACCTAAAGGAATTAGAGCAAGGAAAGGATGGAATTTGGAGATTCCACAAGAAACGAATTTGGGTACCTAAGCAGGGAGAATTAAGAAATAAGATTTTAGAAGAAGCTCATAAATCTAGGTATAATGTACACCCAGGAAACAATAAGATGTATCAAGATTTAAGGAATAATTTCTGGTGGATAAGAATGAAAAAGGATATAGCTGAATACGTATCTAAGTGTCTTACTTGTTCACAAGTTAAGGCTGAACACCAAAAACCTTCAGGATTACTACAACAGTTAGAAATGCCTGTATGGAAATGGGAACTCATAACAATGGATTTTGTTACTAAGTTACACAAGACCAGAAAAGGTAATGATGCAATTCGGGTAATTGTGGATCGATTAACCAAATCAGCTCATTTTCTACCAATGAAGGAAACCTTTAGCATGAAAAGGTTAGCCAAGTTGTACGTAGATGAAGTAGTATCTTTACATGGAGTTCCACTCTCCATTGTATCGGATAGAGATAGTCGTTTTACTGCATATCATCCTCAAATGGACGGACAAAGTGAAAGGACGATACAAACCTTGGAAGACATGCTTCGAGCATGTGTAATTGATTTTGGTGGTAATTGGGATAACCACTTACCCTTAATTGAATTCTCCTATAATAATGGTTATCATTCAAGCATAGGACCAGTTGCTTATCGCTTACAACCACCAGAAGAACTAGCTGGAGTACATTATGTATTTCATGTATCCAACCTCAAGAAATGCTTATCAGACGAATCCCTGGTAGTACCTCTTCAAGATGTATAGGTAAAGGAAAAGTTAAAATTCGTAGAGAAACCACTACAAATAGAAGACAAGAAAGTTAAGTTTCTCAAACACAAATGACTAGTTCTAGTCAAAGTCAAATGGGATTCAAAAAGAGGACCAGAATACACTTGGGAGCTAGAATCATAAATGAAGCGGAAATACCCTCATCTATTTCAGTGAATCTCGAGGACGAGATTTTTCTTAAGGTAGGGAGGATGTAACAACTCACACTAAAATTTATACTTAGTAGATTAATTATCTATTAAAGAAACCCTAATTGAGAAACCCAAGCAATTCTACACAAACCCTAAAATTTTCATAACAATCGGAATCAGGATCAGGGCCCCTAAAACTCAAGGGGGTTAAACCCTAATTGATAATTATCCTTCGAAACTCGTTGTCTAAATTCTGAAATTTCAAACCAACAACTCAGCAGGCCTATACCCACGACAAGGCTACCCTAGGCCATAGGGACTTGCCCCGCGACACGCGACAGATGTCGCGTATTCCTTCACGACACGCGGGGGGTGCATATTTTCAGTATATATATAGGGGTCTGGCACTTGACAATCTGCTTTACTTCGACGATCAAATTCCAAACCTACGTTAAGTTATAGCAGAAACAGTTTACAACACACACTAATTCCGAAACGCTGCCGCAATCAGGGTAATAACTCGATCGCTATTACGATTCAACGTCCGATTGATTGAAACTATCCAACGATTGTTTAAGTGCCGCTCAAATTGAGTTTATACTTTGTTGTTCATCGTGATTTCGACTTGAATGTTTGAGTGCTGTTCGAACTCGGACTATACTCTGTCATTCGTTGTGAATCCGTTGAATTATTAAGTATTGCACCTCATTAGTCGTTGTGAGGGTTTAATCTCGTGAATTGACGTAACTGTTGAATTAGTTACTAACCCCGTTTGTGTGTGCATTGTTATTTAAATTAGGTTAAAAGGCTAATCAGTAAAGCTTATACTCTGCTCGTAAAAATCTGCAATGTGAGTCATTCTCTTTTTATCAACTGTTTTACAAAACTCCAAGTTATTTTCAAAGTTATAATTACAGGGATTAAGTCTTTGTAATCACCAAGTTACAGCCGGTATGTGGGGTTTTGTATACATTACTTGATAATCTTCAACATTGGGGCAGCCAATGGGTGATATGACCATAATCACAGACACCACTGGACAGGTGGGCCAGTGGGTCGAGTGATAAAGTATCGTGGGTAGTTGGTTTGATATTAGAGACATTGTAATCGCTCTTAATACTATGAATTATAACAAATGGGTCGTTTTAGCAAAATGAATGATTCACTCAGTATTTCCCCGCTGACAAAACCTTTTTCAAACATGTTTCAGGTGATCTATTGTGAGCAAAGAAAAGTGCTGTGAAGCACTACCAGCTTAGAAAAGTGGCTCAATGTAAATAAATAAAGAAACATGTTTTGAGAAATAAAGATTTCCCTGTGAAATCAGCTTATTGTAAATTATGGGATTTCATCCCTAAAACGGGCAGTTTGAAATATTGAAAGATCCTGTTTTAAAAAGTCTTCCGCTGTCGCCTAAATTAAAGTACCACAGGATTCCTGTCCCGCGGCTCCTGAAACGGGTCAAACCGGGTCAAGGGCCGTGACATCTGGGGTACTCCTCGGGCCTTGTTTAAAGTAGCTCGTATCTTGCCCTAGCATCGAGCTCACTTGCGTTGAACCTTGTGAACTTTGCCATCTGAAAGAATACACCAAAAGTTAGCACGAAACAGTGAGATTTTGAAAGAAACTGCAGACAGTGGGCTGGACACGGCCCCGTGTTCAGCGGGCACGACCCCGTGTCCATGCGTCTGTTACTCAAAATCTTCATTTTTCGTCCCGGTCCCGAAAATCTGAAAATTTTTAGCCAAGTAGGAGCGGTTTCCCCCGAAAATGAAACCCCAAGTGCCGTTTTTCCCAAAACAACCCGTTTACCCTTTCAATTTTATCTTTTTCGGTTGAAAAACAAGGGTTTGAGGTTTTAGTGAGAAATCGGGCAAATCTATCAACAATACAAGTGTATTTACTTCCCATTACACTAATCTAAACTAATACTAACAGATTATATCAAAAATTTGAAGTTCGATCCGGATGAACTTGAAGAACCCTAGATTTTTCCCCAAATTTTTTATGTTTAACTACATGCAAGTAACTAATCTAACTACTAATGATGATAGAATCATACCTTGATGTTGTTAAACGTGGAGGTAACGTCGGAAATCTGTGGAAAATCGCCTTGAACCAGAGCGTTTTCAGCAAAACGGGGCGTGTGGAATGAGGTAACTGTTATGAAATGAGGGTTTTATCCCGACAGTTCCGCCGACACGGCCCCGTGTCCAGCGGACACGGCCTCGTGCCGAGCAAAATTTTTTTTTGTGCTCGTGTGAGTGCCCATTTTCCGGAAAACATGGTTAGAAGACTTACCGGTTTCGATGTATACTCACTTGTTCGTAACATACCAGGTATGATGTGGGTGCTTTTTATTCGTTAACCGTTTGAAGTGAGATCTCTTCATCTTCATCCTCAATGGATCCTCGGTAGAGTTTCAGCCGTTGGCCATTGACTTTAAATGGAATCCCATTTCGAGCTTTAATTTCTACTGCACCGTGAGGAAAAACATGGGTGATGGAAAAAGGTCCTGACCACCTAGATTTTAGTTTACCAGGAAATAATCGAAGTCGTGAATTAAACAACAGAACTTGGTCTCCTACTCGAAATTCATTAGGCTTAATATATTTGTCGTGTAAACTTTTCATTCTTTCCTTATAAATTTCGGAGTTAGAGTATGCATAATTTCTTAATTCGTCTAATTCATTCATTTGACAGAATCGATTTTTACCTGCAGTTTCTAAGTCTAAGTTTACGCTTTTTATTGCCCAGTAGGCCCTGTGAGCTATTTCTACTGGCAAGTGACAACTTTTTCCATAGACGAGCTTATATGGGGTTGTGCCTATAGTGGTTTTATAAGCAGTTCGAAAAGCCCATAAAGCATCATCTAAGTTATCAGCCCATTCCTTTTTATTTAAACCTACGGTTTTTCAAGTATTCATTTTAAACCTCGGTTAGTCACTTCGGCTTGTCCATTTGTTTGAGGGTGATACGCTGTTGAGACCCGGTGATAGACCCCATACCTTGTTAAGATTTTTTCGAGTTGATGGTTGCAAAAATGGGTACCTCTATCACTTATCAATGCTTTTGGTGTTCCAAAACGATAGAATAATTTTTTCAGAAATTTTACCACTACTCTTCCATCGTTTGTTGGAAGAGCTTCGGCCTCTGCCCATTTAGACAAGTAATCAACCGCCACAAGTATATATTTGTTTCCTTTTGACGGTGGGAAGGGTCCCATGAAATCGAGCCCTCACACATCAAAAATTTCACAAACGAGAATGCCATTCTGAGGCATTTCGTTCTTGGAAGAAATATTACCTGATCTTTGGCAAGCATCACATGTTTTTACAAGATCTTGGGCATCTTTGTAAATGGTTGGCCAATAAAATCCTGAATTAAATACCTTTCGTGCGGTACTAGCGGCAACATGATGTCCTTCGTATGGACCTTCATGACAATGACGGAGAATTCTTCGTGCTTCACTACCATGGACACACTTTCGGATGAGTTGGTCGGCACACATTTTGAAAAGATAAGGGTCTTCCCAAAAGTAATGCTTTACATCAGCAAAGAATTTCTTTCTTTGATGATGCGGCCATCCTTTGGTGACTATACCGCTAGCTAAGTAATTAGCATAGTCGGCATACCATGGTTCTTGTCTGCTCTCCACCATTTCCAAGGACTCTGTGGGAAATTTTTCGTTGATCTGTTCGTCCCTGGTTGCCTCCAAAGCTAGGTCTTCTAGGCGTGAAAGATGATCTGCAGCAGTGTTTTCTGCTCCTCTTTTGTCTTTAATTTCAATGTCGAATTCTTGGAGGAGTAGAATCCATCTGATCAAACGGGGTTTTGCGTCTTGTTTCTTGAAGAGGTATCGGATAGCTGCATGATCTATATAGACTATAGTTTTAGAAAGAACAAGGTAAGAACGGAATTTATCAAAAGCAAATACCACCGCTAGTAACTCTTTTTCAGTAGTTGTATAATTTTCTTGTGCATCATTAAGTGTTTTACTAGCATAATAAATTGGGTGGAAATGCTTTTCTTTTCTTTGTCCCAAGACTGCTCCAACAGCAAAGTCACTTGCATCACACATGATTTCGAAAGGAAGTTTCCAATCAGGGGCTATCATGATAGGTGCATTGACTAGCATTTCCTTGAGGGTTAGAAATGCTTGATTGCATTCCTTATCAAAGATGAAAGGTGCATTTTTTCAAATAATTTTGTTAGAGGTCTTGAAATTTTTGAAAAGTCCTTGATAAACCTTCTATAAAATCCGGCATGCCCTAGGAAACTTCTGATTGCTCTAACGGAGGATGGTGGAGGTAATCGAGAAATAGTTTCTATTTTTGCTCGATCAACTTCCATTCCTTCGCTTGAGATTTTGTGACCGATTACTATTCCCTCTGTTACCATGAAATGGCATTTTTCCCAGTTAAGGGCGAGGTTAGTTTCCTCACATCGGGATAGCATTCGTTCAAGGTTATCGAGGCATTGGTCATATGAGTCTCCAAAGATAGAAAAGTCGTCCATGAAGACTTCCATTGTCTTTTCTATCATGTCATGGAAAATGGCCACCATACAACGTTGGAATGTTGCAGGTGCATTACATAGACCGAATGGCATGCGTCGATAGGCGAAAGTTCCGTAGGGGCATGTGAAAGTTGTCTTTTCTTGGTCTTCAGGTGCTATCGGGATTTGAAAGTAACCTGAAAAACCATCCAAGAAACAGTAAAATTTTTGACCGGATAGTCGTTCTAACATTTGATCAATGAAGGGCAAAGGAAAGTGGTCTTTCCTTGTTGCTTCATTTAATCGTCTATAGTCTATACAAACTCTCCATCCTGTGACGGTTCTTGTTGGTATTAATTCATTTTTTTCATTAGTTATTACCGTCATACCTCCTTTCTTTGGGACTACTTGGACGGGACTTACCCATGGACTATCAGAGACAGGATAGATTAGTCCGGCGTCAAGTAGCTTGATGACTTCATTTTTAACCACTTCTTGCACATTGGGATTTACTCTTCGTTGTGGTTGTATTACTGTTTTGTAGTCATCATTCATTAGAATTTTGTGCGTGTACATGGAAGGATTTATTCCTTTAATATCTACAAGCTTCCAAGCGATCGCATTTTTGTGTTTTTTAAGAAGATTAACTAATTTTTCTTTTTCTACGCTACTTAATTTAGACGAAATAATTACAGGTAAATTACCACCTTTGTCTAGAAAAGCATATTCCAAACCTTTAGGGAGTTCTTTGAGCTCAATGGGTGGGTCCTTAGGAGACACCTTATTTTGTGGCTCATCTAGGTCAAGAACCTTAAAGGTTTGTTCTATGGCGACCTCTTCTTCAACAAAGTGGTCATCTTCTTCAGTCGTATCGGGTGGCTCATCTTCATCTTCAATTAGGGGGTCATTATTGCCAAAAGGATATTTCATTGAACGCTCAAGATCTATGTTCCTTTTGAATGCCCTAATTGAAGAGGTAGATTGTTGAATTTTCGGTTTTTCAAAGCTTCATGAGTTTTCACAAAAGGTTTTCCCAAGACTAGAGGAGCGTCATCGAGGATGACAAAGTTAGTTGGAATAACCATTTGATTTGCTTGAACCAAGACATCCTCAACTACACCGATTGATTTTATTACTTTCCGATCGGATAGAAAAATGGGTATTTGAAGTGGAGCAAAATCACTAATACTTAGCTTTTCAAAAATGTAGTTAGGCATTATGTTAACACAAAGATCTTTATCAATGGTGATATTACTAATAAATGAATTTTGAAAGAAACATGGAACCGGTGTAATGTTAATTTCAAAAGGATCTTCTTTTATTAGCGACGTTTGATCATTAGTTAACTTAACACTTACCATTTCTTCAATTTTAGTAGTAGTGTTTAGCTCTTTTAAAAACTTAGCATGAGGGGTAACTAAACAATGATTTTCAAAAGAAGGTGACAAGTGATTAATTTCTTCAAAATTAGACTCTTCTTGTAATTTAACGTTATCGACCTCACCCCTTTCGTTGTTTAACTCATGTGTCGGTTTTTCACTTATTTGTTCTTCCATTTTTACATTTTCAACTATCTCTATGTTAATGTTACAGTTTAATTCTTCTCTTGCGCGGGACTCCTCTTCCCTTGCACGAGATTCTTTTATGCAACGTTCGATAGTTTTAATGTGTTCTAATATCCTATCAGTCACTTTGGTGATAGAGAAAGGATCGGGATCCTTAAAGCTTGAAGCCGGTTGTTCGATCATTGGTTCCTCATAGTACCCATATGAAGTAGATGGTTCACACCATTGTTCTTCATTGTAAGTATATGATGGATAAGGGTCGTAATTTTGTTCTTCATAGTACTCATATGAGGTGGGTTGTTCACGCCATGGTTCCTCATAATAAGCGTATGAAGGTGGTGGCTCATATCTTGACTCTTCAAAGTATGAGTATGAAGGCTCATACCTTGGTTCATCAAAATATGAGTATGAGGGAGAAGGTTCATACCTTGGGTCTTCATAGGATGTGTATGAAGTTGATGGCTCGTACGTGGGCTCCTCATAATAGTTGTATGAAGTGGACGGTTGAAACAAGTTACAATATTGTACCGAGTGCGGGTTACCACAATTAGTGCAATAGTCTCTCATATAATCATCCTCCTCATAGGTGTAGTTGTAACCTCCTGAGTATTGATCCATAGGGATCACTCAACAGACCACAACTGAGTCTCGGGACCAGAAAACAAAAATAAAGTGTAACACCTCGAAATTTTGTGTCCAATAATGTATTGACACGTGTCTTAGGTTTACACGTGGTGTTAAATACTAAATAAAGGACTAAAGTTGACAAAATGTGAATGTATGTAAATTCGAGGGTTAAAAATGTCAACGAGGGATAAAAATACTGTACAGTAACCCTAAATGATGCTCGTACCTTCAAACGAATGAATCATGGATCGTACGGAACGAATTGTGGAAGAAAGTGAGAAATTACAAACTACAGGGGCCAAATGTGTCAACATGTTTAAGTTATACCTCTGAGTGACCTTTGGGCATACCCGGGGCTTTGTAATGGTAAATTATACTCACTAGAATGCGCGATATGAATTTCGCGGAGTTCCGTTTTAAAACGAGAAAGTTATGATCGAATTCGTTAAAAAGGGTAAAAAGCGTCAAACTTTGAAAGTGATGACTTTTCGGGTAATAATAAATTAACCAAGGGTTAATAAGTTGGGTAAAAGTTCTGAGGCCCTTATTCGTAAATAAACGAGGCCCAAAACGCAAAGTTACCCCTTCGAAACCGAAAGGCCAGGGCAATAATTACAAAAGATTTGAAAATCTTGAAAATACAGGCCTCAGGCGGGCCGCGTCAAAGAAAATAAGGAGCTTACGCGGGCCGCGCGGGCAGTGTAGATCCGGGCTCTGACAATAGGATTCAGGCGACCCGCGTAAAGGTAGGCTGACCTCTTACGCGGGCCGCGTCAGCCCTCCAGATACAGAAAATGCGGACAGGTTCACTGTTTGCTGTTTTAACCGACTTAGAATGCCATTATGAGAGCATGGGCGCCCCCTAAACGTCCCCTAGCACTCAGGGACATATGTTGATGATCCAAGAGCACTTATAGCACTTGTTGTCAAGGATCTAAAGGCTAATGAACACTATAAAAAGGCCACCTTGTAACCACAAGTTCTTCACACCTTCAATCAACTCTTCTGATCATTTCTGGAGCTCAAGTACCTTCTTTGCTCATCCCTGGTCGTGCATAGGACTCTTGTAAGTGTGCTCCACCCTTTCTTGGTTAAGTTTTGCTTAGTCTTAGCCCAAAAGTCAATCCGTCGTAATTAACAATTGACTTTACGATAAATCACAAATGCTCCAGTGATTTGCCGAATCAAAGGTAGTTATATGTTGGTAATCATGTGGGCATTAAACCCCTAAAAGGGCACCCTCTGATTCCCACTCTAACTAGTCCGAATGTCGAGTCAAACTTGCTTAGAAAAAGTCAACAGAATGCTATTTTGCGATTTTATGCATTATCAGTAATGTAGATGGCGTGTAACCTGTTTTAACACTCATATAACATGATAATAAGTATACTAACTAGTCTAAGCTTGTTTGATCCGACCATTTACTGTTTAGACCCGGTTCGGAACCGAAAGTCGCAAAACTTTGACTTTTGCTTTGACTTCAGTTCTGACCCGTTATGGTATGATTTAGATATGCCTTGGGACTCTCTTAGGACCAGGTTACATGATGGTATAACCCTCTGTGACCGGTTCATTGTTTGTCCGAGTCTTTAGCACATTTCCGTTAAACGCCTAAAAGTTGACCATAACGCCTTTTTACTTTAAAACGAGAATTTTGGACATGTGAAGGGACAATAACCTTAGTTACTGATTTCTAAACATGTCCCTAAAATTTCACGTCAATCCGAGGTCTAGAATATGAGTTATGCTAAATAGCGCAATTACGGAAACTTTAGTAATTAAACGGCGCATTTAGCATAAAGCCTATCTAAACCCAAATTTCGACACCAAACCTTCTACACACTGATGTAAAATAATATTTTGAGATTTTTAAAGATTTTTAATCATTTTTAGCCTGCTCATAACCTACGGTTATGGCATCGGTTCGGTAAATACCGAATATACCTTTTTTGGACATAACTTGAGTTCTACAAGGTATTTTGACCCGATTCCAGTTGCTACTGATTTTAAATAATAAATAGAGTATTTTTAACTTTATAAACTGTTCGGAAAACTCAGATGTCCTGTAGAACTCAGAAACCTCTTTTATAATCTTTAAAATGACTGAAATACCCCTGCGGGGCATTTATTGGATTTAAACTCATTACGGGCATTATGGAAGGTATCCTACTGATACCACAACCTCTTTAGAGAATATTAACTTAGGAAAACTGTGTAGGACTCTTACGGTTACCCGTTACGCCTTTTGCGCGCACGGTTCGGTTTATGTAACTAGTTTACATAAACTAGCCGAAACGGGTCAAACCTTATTGTTTATACCTCAAAATCCAGAGTGTGGTTATTATACCCATATAAAACAAGTCTTCAAACTTGTTGGGTCCAAACCACATTCCATTCCCGGTTTTCGCCTTTCACGCGATTAAACCGTAATTATCCTTTGAAACTAACCGGTCTAAGCTAAGGCTAGATTAAAGACCCGTTAGGATTCTAATAGGTTGTTTAAACCTTCGTTCCAGAGTAGGAGACCAGTAAAAGATACTTGCATTTGTTTGATTGAGGTTTAATACTTGCTCAGGTAAATACTTTTAACTTATTTTCCGTTATACGGGCTTGGGTTACGGTATTTAAAATACCGCTTGGTCGGGCAATTGATCCCACCTCATTAGTAGTTGGGTACTATCAATGTGACCCGTTTAAAAATTGGTTTTGTTGGCTTTACGCCTTTGGGAGCTTAATGACCATGTCCCGGATATCCTTGGCAGCATTTTACAAAATGGCCACGACCTTGACACGCGGGTGTAGGCGTACACCCGACAATGTGTCCATAATTATAAAGGTATAACCGTTGGTTTTACCGCCACGGTTTTATGCTATGTGGTGTGTCTATTAACCTTAAACCCGCCACGACCCGAGTGACCGAACGCATAGTGAACATGTAATTCTTTTACAAGATTTGATTGATAAATTATCCCAAGTTATAAAGAGTTTGTGCCTTGTGCATTCAAATCAATTTTTATTAAACGTTTTACAAAGTGTCAGTTGAATGTATTTACCAGTGTAAACTGACGTATTTTCCCCCAAAGATTAAATGTAGGTTCTGTACGAAATAGGCTGGCCACTCCTTAAGCATCGTTAGAGTCTTGCAAGCTTGGGATGCCATATCTGTTGAACAGTATTTATATTTTCATTTTGATCCCCTGTGGATTATATTCAACTATTTGTGATACTTGGATATTACATTTAATGGTTGGAATATATCTATCTTTATGCTTCCGCTGTGCATTTAAATATTGTGGTTTGACTATATTGTTGCCAACTACGTCACAGTTATCCCCCACCGGGCCCACCGGTGAAACACGTGGAAATCGGGGTGTGACAGGTTGGTATCAGAGCCAACGTTGAGTGAATTAAACTCTATCCTTATGTGTTTAATCTCAATGACACAATTGCACATACTTGAGTCTAGACAAGAACATAGGACAAATTCGAATTGTTATCCCAGTTTGTCTTTTATTGTTTATTGTGATTTAAAAGTTTGTTAAGTAGGAAATATGCCACCAGCAATTAGAAGAGGAGGAAGAGGCAAAGGGCCGATCACTACTCATAATGATCACGAGGCCGGACCTTCAAACATGCGAGCTCCTTCCAGCACGAGGAGCGAAGAACCTCAGAGACGTAGGAGGAACCTCTTTGAGCCAGCAAGACAGTCCACCTCACACAGTTCGACACATTCATACCGTCACTCTTTTGGACCAAATTCGGAGAACGATCCCAGTAACCCTCAACCTTCGTTTATACCTCTCCAGCGTTCTGTTTCGCACCGTTCCTATGGCGATCCCACTCCTTTCTTCCAAGGCCAATTCAACCCGGCTGATTATGTCCAAGAACCAATAGGTTATAAGCCTTTAGGACCTGAAGACCATTTTTCCGAGGATAATGCTGTAGACATGGACGAAGATACGGATCCCACTGAACCCGCAAGAGGTACTCCCAACCATCCTATCGAGATATCTGATGGGTCATCCTTTCATGGAACACCCTATCAAGGTCCCGACAGTTACCAGGTGAGGTTTAACCAGTGCGAGTGGTACTTTACACCCTCTCACCATTCATCACCTCACCAGCAGCCACAGCAGCAACAGGATCCTTCTGAGGATTCGCGTTTCGTGGCAGTTACGCCACCGCCACCAGTTCAACAAGCACCTCCAGATCCGCCAACGCGTAGGAGATCAGGCGCGCGGATGTTCACCAGAGGAGGGGAATTCCACTTTAGCACCCCTCGCCACTCGAGTGCAAGTCACTTTCCGCCAGTGCCTGAAGAACCATAGTTAGGGGAACCTTCGGGTCACCCTGCAGAGGTGAATTCTGCACCAGTTGCACCACCTCCGCCACCATTCGGCTATGACAATCCGATACCAGCGTACGCCGGTTCCACCGCGTATAACCCGTTTGAGCAGCCGACTCACACGCACTACAACTATAATTATGATGCTGACCCATACGTGGTAGCGGCTAATTACAACGCCCTCCATCCCGACATACCTTATGGGGATCCTTGGGGATTAGGATACGCAGCTCATGGGTATCCAGCACCTCCTAGACCTCCGGTTCAGCAGCCGTTGCAGCAGCCACGTTTTTCCCCACCAGAACAGGAGGAAATCCTCCACCGTTTGAATCGTGTGGAACGAGACTTTGAGCAAGAGCGTAAAAACAATCATGGATTCCTTAAAGGCCTAGCAAACCTATTAAAGGGAAAGAAGAAACTAGATCATTAGTCTCTAGATCTACTACTGTATTTCCTATTTTAATCAAGTCCCTGTGTGGACATCTATTTGTTTTAGTCCCTGCGAGGACATTTATTATGATTAGTCCCTGCGTGGACAATTGCCTTTTAGTCCCTGCGTGGACTTATCTTTTTGTCCCTGTGCGGACATCTATCCTTGTATTTGGTCCCTGCGTGGACTTGTTTTCTGTAAACCTCTGTGTAGGTATTTGTCTATTAAAAGTCCCGTTTAGGGCAGTGTGTAATCGTTATTATGATTAATGGAATGTTAAGTTATAAATTTCATCTCTGTCTTTATATGCACTATTATATGAAATAAATAAATCAAAAATCATTCCTTTTAAATTAATCTGCCTATCAGTTATTAAATAAAGAATCTTAATGGTGAGACCTAGCCTGGTGTCATTATGAGGCCCGGCCAAGATGGTGAGACCTAATTAAAAGATTCAGATTCCTGTTAACCCCTGAAAACGTGTTAACACTCTTGGCAGATGTGATTCGTTAAAATCACACACGCCATTCTTATATAAGAATCCTTTAGAGGATTCCAAGACCTAAGTTAATGATTTATAAGTCATGGGTTAAATCATCCTTTAGTGATGTAGTGCCTACGGGCCATACTTATTGTCATATAAGACAAAAGACAGTTGTAGTCTGTGTCTCTCTGTCAGAAAAGGTAAAAGAACTATGGTTCAAACCTTCATGCCTTGATTCTCTGAAATCCTGGCTAATAATATATAAAAACGTCCTTGTGACTAGGCTTTTGTGCCACTAACAATATTATTTGTAATTAGGATAAGTTATATTCAAATCCTAAAGAAAAGTGAGTAGCAAATTAACCAAATATGGTCTATGTATACCATGGTTAATGAATTGCCATAAAAGACAATTCCATAATAAACTCCTAAATAAAATTCTGTCATATTCCTTGTAGCAGATCAAGATCTCGATGGCTGACCCAAGTGGAGTTAATAGTCAATCAAAAGAGGATGAAAATGATAACGCCCAAATTCATATAATGGGCGCTGAATTGAAAGCTTTGGTAGACAACGCTGTGAAGACGACCTTAGATCGTCAGTACGAAGAATACACCGAGTCTCGAAGCAGAACCCTATCTACACCACACTCAAAGCCAAAAACCCACTCTAAATCTCACATCAAACCACCCTCGACTCCGTCTAAGCCTAAGAAGGACGACGATAGGCACTCATCCAATGAGAATGGCGTCCACCCTAAGAAGAAAGTGGTCGATGACGCACCTCGCGCCAAGGGTTGCACGTATAAGTACTTTGTCTCCTGCAAGCCCAGATATTTTACTGGAGAGAAGGGCGCGGTGGATTGTATGACCTGGTTAGACGAAATGGACACGGTTGTGGACATCAGTGGTTGTGCTGAGAGAGACGTGGTGAAGTTTGTATCCCAGTCGTTTAAAGGTGAAGCCCTAGCATGGTGGAGATCTTTGGTTCAAGCCTCTAGGAAGGCTGTTTTGTATAGCATGACATGGGAGGAATTTATTGCTCTCATCAAAGAAAACTATTGCCCTCAGCACGAGGTTGAGAAGATAGAATCTGATTTCCTATCATTGGTCATGAAGAACCTGGATTGCCAGGCTTATCTCACAACCTTCAACACTCTGTCGAGATTGGTTCCGTACCTTGTTACACCGGAACCCAAACGGATCGCGCGTTTCATTGGGGGTTTGGCCCCAGAGATAAAATCTAGCGTGAAGGCTTCTAGGCCTGCTACCTTCAGATCCGTGGCAGATATATCTCTGTCTCTCACACTGGATGCAGTGAGACAGAGATCGTTGAGAAATGCTGATAGTGAGAAGAGGAAACGTGAAGATGATGATTCACGTAGATCTAACAAGAAGCACCAGGGCAATCGTGACCACAAGAAGGGGTCAGAGAACAAGAAGAATGATCGAAAGTCGGGCGATAAGCCCATGTGCAAGGTCTGTCAGAAGCACCATTTCGGAAGGTGAAGGTTTGAAAAGAAATCCCAGCCAAAGGCGTGTGGGATATGCAAGTCCTCTGGGCATAGGACCCTTGAGTGCAAGAAACTCAAGGATGCAACTTGCTATAGTTGCAACGAGAAAGGGCACATCAAGACTAACTGCCCGAAGATAGTGAAGAAGACTGATGAAGGGAAAAAGACCAATGCGAGGGTCTTTCAGATGGATGTTAAAGAGGCTATCCAGAACGACAACGTCATAACCGGTACGTTCCTTATCAATGATGTATTCGCAAGAGTGTTATTTGATTCTGGAGTAGATAAATTCTTTGTGGATGATAAGTTATGTGAATTGTTAAAATTGCCTGTTAAAACCTTGAATGTGAAATATGAAGTAGAACTAGCCGATGGGACTATGGGAACAGTCTCGACTGTTTTAGATGGATGTGTTATATCCATTAGGAATCACTCATTTCCTTTATCCCTGTTACCCTTTAAACTTGCTGGTTTCGACGTAGTGTTGGGTATGGATTGGTTATCGCATAACCAAGCCCAAATCGTGTGCAACCAGAAACAAGTGGTAATCAAGACTCCTTCTGGAGAACCGCTCACCATTCAGGGAGATACTCGACATGGATTGCCTGCACAAGTATCTATGCTAAAGGCATCCAGATGTTTGAAGAAAGGATGTGTCATTTATATGGCACAGGTGACTATTGGGGAGGAGAAACCCAAGATTGAAGACATCCCAGTCATCTCTGACTATCCTGAAGTATTCCCGGAAGAACTGCCTGGTTTGCCACCAGATAGGCAAGTGGAATTCAGTATCGACATCATTCCAGGAGCAGCGCCTATCGCAAGAGGGCCGTATAGATTGGCACCCACGGAAATGAAAGAGCTAAGGACGCAGCTTGATGATCTGCTAGCCAAAGGTTTTGTTAGACCCAGTTCATCACCTTGGGGAGCGCCAATCTTATTCGTCAAGAAGAAAGATGGTTCGATGCGTCTATGCATCGATTACCGTGAGCTGAATAAAGTTACAATCAAGAATAGGTATCCTCTGCCCAGGATCGACGATCTGTTCGATCAGTTGCAAGGAGCGAGCTACTTTTCCAAGATTGACCTAAGGTCAGGGTACCATCAATTGAAGGTCAAGGACGAAGATGTACACAAGACTGCATTCAGGACTCGTTATGGTCATTTCGAGTTCCTGGTGATGCCTTTTGGGCTCACTAATGCACCTGCCGCATTCATGGATCTCATGAATCGCGTTTGTAAGCATTATTTGGATAAATTTGTCATTGTCTTCATCGATGACATCCTCATCTACTCCAAAAGTCAAGCTGACCACGAGAAGCATCTCCGATGTATTCTTAAATTGCTCCAGCAAGAAAAGCTTTATGCCAAATTCTCTAAATGTGAATTTTGGCTACGAGAAGTTCAGTTCCTTGGACATGTAGTCAGCGAGCGTGGTATCCAGGTGGATCCCGCCAAAGTTGAAGCCGTCATGAACTGGCAGGAGCCGAAGACACCTACGGAGATTCGCAGTTTCCTAGGTCTAGCAGAATACTACAGACGCTTCATCGAAAATTTTTCAAGAATTGCTGCACCCCTAACTTCTTTAACTAGGAAGAGTATAAAGTTCAATTGGGGCCCTAAGCAGCAAGAAGCTTTTGATATCCTTAAACAAAAGCTGAGCAAAGCTCCAGTGTTGACATTGCCGGACGGAATGGAAGAATTTGTCGTATATTGCGATGCATCGCACACCGGTATGGGTTGTGTGCTTATGCAGAGGGGCAAGGTGATTGCCTATGCTTCACGACAATTAAAAGTGCATGAAAAGAACTACACCACCCATGACTTGGAGTTGGGTGCCGTTGTATTTGCACTAAAGCTTTGGAGGCATTGCTTGTATGGCATTAAATTTGTGATCTATTCTGATCACAAAAGCCTTCAGCACCTGTTCAATCAGAAAGATCTGAATATGAGGCAGCGACGTTGGATGGAAACTCTGAACGATTATGACTGTGAAATAAGATACCATCCAGGCAAGGCCAACGTAGTCGCAGATGCCCTGAGCAGGAAAGAAAGAGTGAAACCAATAAGGATCAATGCCAAGAGCATTGAAATCAAGAACAGCCTGAATGAACGATTGTTAGCTGCACAGAAAGAAGCCGTGTCAGAAGCTAACTATCCCAACGAAAAGATAGGGGTAACTGAGGAGCAGTTATCCTATGGCAAAGACGGAATTCTGAGATTGAATGGAAGGATATGGGTTCCTGTTTATGGAGGTCTTCGTGACGTTATCCTTCAGGAAGCCCACAGTTCCCGATATTCGTTCATCCTGGAGCTGATAAAATGTACCAGGACTTGAAGGCAAACTTTTGGTGGATAGGCTTGAAGAAGTCTATAGCCACCTATGTAGCAAAATGTTTGACTTGTGCGCAAGTAAAAGCTGAACATCAAAAGCCGTCAGGCTTGCTACAACAGCCTGAACTTCCTGAGTGGAAATGGGAAATGGTGACGATGGACTTCATCACCAAGTTGCCAAAAACAAAGAAGGGAAACGATACAATATGGGTAATAGTTGATAGACTGACTAAGTCAGCACATTTCCTACCCATAAAGGAGACTCATAGCTCCGATATATTAGCCCAGTTGTTTGTAGACAAGATTGTAGCCCTTCATGGGGTGCCTGTGTCTATCATCTCTGATAGAGATACCAGATACACGTCACACTTTTGGAAAAGTTTCCAACAATCTTTGGGCACACGTTTGAATTCACGGCTTACCACCCTCAGACAGATGGACAGAGCGAGCGTACAATCCAAACGTTGGAAGACATGCTTCGTGCATGTGCGATTGATCTAGGAGGTAGTTGGGATAACCACCTACCCTTGGTCGAGTTCTCCTATAAAAACAGCTACCATACAAGCATTAAGGCTGCACCTTTTGAAGCTCTATATGGTATAAAATGTAGAACGCCCGTTTGTTGGGCATAAGTTGGAGACGTCCAGATGACAGGACCTGATATTATCTTTGAGACAACGGACAAGATTGTCCAAATTCGCGATCGATTGAAAGCTGCTCGAGATAGGCAGAAGAGCTACGCAAATTTGAAGCGTAAGCCTTTCAATTTCGAAGGAGGCGACAAGGTTTTGCTTAAGGTATCACCCTGGAAGGGGGTGATGCGATTCGGTAAGAAAGGCAAGTTAAGCCCGAGATATATTGGACCTTTCGAGGTAATCGAATGTGTCAGATCAGTTGCCTACAAATTAAACTTACCGGAAGAGCTCAGTGGTATCCACAATGTGTTTCACATCTGTAACTTGAAGAAGTGTTTCGCTGACGAATCACTGGTTATACCGCATACAGATGTACACATCGACGAGAGCTTAAAGTTCATTGAAAAACCTGTGTTGATCGAGGATCGACAGGTTAAGAAGCTTCGCAGGAAGTATATACCAATAGTAAAGGTAAAATGGGATGCCCGTAGAGGTCCCGAATACACGTGGGAGGTAGAGTCCACGATGAAAGAAAAGTACCCTCATTTATTTCAATAAATCTCGAGGTCGAGATTTCTTTTAAGGGGGTGAGGATGTAACACCTCGAAATTTTGCGCCCAATAATGTATTGACACGTGTCTTAGGTTTACACGTGGTGTTAAATACTAAATAAAGGACTAAAGTTGACAAACTGTGAATGTATGTAAATTCGAGGGTTAAAAATGTCAACAAGGGATAAAAATACTGTACAGTAACCCTAAATTATGCTCGTACCTTCAAACGAATGAATCATGGATCGTACGGAACGAATTGTGGAAGAAAGTGAGGAATTACAAACTACAGGGGCCAAATGTGTCAACATGTTTAAGTTATACCTCTGAGTGACCTTTGGGCATACCCGGGGCTTTGTAATGGTAAATTATACTCACTAGAATGCGCGATATGAATTTCGCGGAGTTCCGTTTTAAACCGAGAAAGTTATGATCGAATTCGTTAAAAAGGGTTAAAAGCGTCAAACTTTGAAAGTGATGACTTTTCGGGTAATAATAAATTAACCAAGGGTTAATAAGTTGGGTAAAAGTTCCGAGGCCCTTATTCGTAAATAAACGAGGCCCAAAACGCAAAGTTACCCCTTTGAAACCGAAAGGCCAGGGCAATAATTACAAAAGATTTGAAAATCTTGAAAATACAGGCCTCAGGCGGGCCGCGTCAAAGAAAATAAGGAGCTTACGCGGGCCGCGCGGGCAGTGTAGATCCGGGCTCTGACAATAGGATTCAGGCGACCCGCGTAAAGGTAGGCTGACCTCTTACGCGGGCCGCGTCAGCCCTCCAGATACAGAAAATGCGGACAGGTTCACTGTTTGCTGTTTTAACCGACTTAGAATGCCATTATGAGAGCATGGGCGCCCCCTAAACGTCCCCTAGCACTCAGGGAGACATGTTGATGATCCAAGAGCACTTATAGCACTTGTTGTCAAGGATCTAAAGGCTAATGAACACTATAAAAAGGCCACCTTGTAACCACAAGTTCTTCACACCTTCAATCAACTCTTCTGATCATTTCTGGAGCTCAAGTACCTTCTTTGCTCATCCCTGGTCGTGCATAGGACTCTTGTAAGTGTGCTCCACCCTTTCTTGGTTAAGTTTTGCTTAGTTTTAGCCCAAAAGTCAATCCGTCGTAATTAACGATTGACTTTACGATAAATCACAAATGGTCCAGTGATTTGCCGAATCAAAGGTAGTTATATGTTGGTAATCATGTGGGCATTAAACCCCTATAAGGGCACCCTCTGATTCCCACTCTAACTAGTCCGAATGTCGAGTCAAACTTGCTTAGAAAAAGTCAACAGAATGCTATTTTGCGATTTTATGCATTATCAGTAATGTAGATGGCGTGTAACCTGTTTTAACACTCATATAACATGATAATAAGTATACTAACTTGTCTAAGCTTGTTTGATCCGACCATTTACTGTTTAGACCCGGTTCGGAACCGAAAGTCGCAAAACTTTGACTTTTGTTTTGACTTCAGTTCTGACCCATTATGGTATGATTTAGATATGCCTTGGGACTCTCTTAGGACCAGGTTATATGATGGTATAACCCTCTATGACCGGTTCATTGTTTGTCCGAGTCTTTAGCACATTTCCGTTAAACGCCTAAAAGTTGACCATAACGCCTTTTTACTTTAAAACGAGAATTTTGGACATGTGAAGGGACAATAACCTTAGTTACTGATTTCTAAGCATGTCCCTAAAATTTCACGTCAATCCGAGGTCTAGAATAGGAGTCATGCTAAATAGCGCAATTACGGAAACTTTAGTAATTAAACGGCGCATTTAGCATAAAGCCTATCTAAACCCAAATTTCGACACCAAACCTTCTACACACGGATGTAAAATAATACTTTGAGATTTTTAAAGATTTTTAATCATTTTTAGCCTGCTCATAACCTACGGTTATGGCATCGGTTCGGTAAATACCGAATATACCTTTTTTGGACATAACTTGAGTTCTACAAGGTATTTTGACCCGATTCCAGTTGCTACTGATTTTAAATAATAAATAGAGTATTTTGGACTTTATAAACTGTTCGGAAAACTCAGATTTTCTGTAGAACTCAGAAACCTCTTTTATAATCTTTAAAATGACTGAAATACCCCTGCGGGGCATTTATTGGATTTAAAATCATTACGTGAATTATGGAAGGTATTCTACTGATACCACAACCTCTTTAGAGAATATTAACTTAGGAAAACTGTGTATGACTCTTACGGTTACCCGTTACGCCTTTTGCGCGCACGGTTCGGTTTATGTAACTAGTTTACATAAACTAGCCGAAACGGGTCAAACCTTATCGTTTATACCTCAAAATCCAGAGTGTGGTTATTATACCCATATAAAACAAGTCTTCAAACTTGTTGGGTCCAAACCACATTCCATTCCCGGTTTTCGCCTTTCACGCGATTAAACCGTAATTATCCTTTGAAACTAACCGGTCTAAGCTAAGGCTAGATTAAAGACCCGTTAGGATTCTAATAGGTTGTTTAAACCTTCATTCCAGAGTAGGAGACCAGTAAAAGATACTTGCATTTGTTTGATTGAGGTTTAATACTTGCTCAGGTAAATACTTTTAACTTATTTTCCGTTATACGGGCTTGGGTTACGGTATTTAAAATACCGCTTGGTCGGGCAATTGACCCCAACTCATTAGTAGTTGGGTACTATCAATGTGACCCGTTTAAAAATTGGTTTTGTTGGCTTTACGCCTTTGGGAGCTTAATGACCATGTCCCGGATATCCTTGGCAGCATTTTACGAAATGGCCACGACCTTGACACGCGGGTGTAGGCGTACACCCGACAATGTGTCCATAACTATAAAGGTATAACCGTTGGTTTTACCGCCACGGTTTTGTGCTATGTGGTGTGTCTATTAACCTTAAACCCGGCACGACCCGGGCGACCGAACGCATAGTGAACATGTAATTCTTTTACAAGATTTGATTGATAAATTATCCCAAGTTATAAAGAGTTTGTGCCTTGTGCATTCAAATCAATTTTTATTAAACATTTTACAAAGTGTCGGTTGAATGTATTTACCAGTGTAAACTGACGTATTTTCCCCAAAAGATTAAATGCAGGTTCTGTACGAAATAGGCTGGCCACTCCTTAAGCATCGTTAGAGTCTCGCAAGCTTGGGATGCCATATCTGTTGAACAATATTTATATTTTTATTTTGATCCCCTGTGGATTATATTCAACTATTTGTGATACTTGGATATTACATTTAATGGTTGGAATATATCTATCTTTATGCTTCCGCTGTGCATTTAAATATTGTGGTTTGACTATATTGTTGCCAACTACGTCACGGTAATCCCCCACCGGGCCTACCGGTGAAACACGTGGAAATCGGGGTGTGACATAAAGGTGGAAATAGAAGGCTAGACACGGCTCCGTGTTGGGTGAACACGGCCCCGTGTTCAGGGTCTGTATCTGGGCGTTTTAATTAAAGTTACTGGTCTCGTTGAGCACGGGGGCGTGTTTAGTGAACACGGCCCCGTGTTCAGACTCTGTATCTGGGTATCTAATCTAAAATTATGCAGCACGGGGGCGTGTTCAGTGAGCACGGCCCCGTGTTCAGGCTACTGTAAATGCAAACTAAACTAAAATGCAGAAAAATGTGCGCGCGTTTTAAAAAGGTTTTGAAAAACTGATTAGGCCGTCGATTTTAAGCTTTTTTAAAATCCTTGTGTCCCCGGCAACGGCGCCAAAAACTTGATGCGTGTCAGTGTGTATATATTTTAGATGTATATTTTAAGCCATTTTTACACTTTTAGCCAAGTTTTAAATTTGTAAAACACGATATTCACTAACACTAAACACACATATGGGCAAGTGCACCCATCGTGGACGTAGTATAGTGTTGGTAAGATACCGAGGTCGTCCAAGGACACAAGAGCTTTTAGTACCGGTTTATCCTCAACGTCTAACCAAATCAAAATGTTAGAAAAGATTTTTAAACTAAGAAAATAAAAACTAACTAAATGCTGAAAAATAAAATAAAAATAAAAACAGATAGACAAGATGAATCACTTGGATCCGACTCGTGTATTAGTATAACCTTTGATTATTTTCGCACTTTTGCACTTGTTTAAGAGATTATCTTAGTTATTGTAGTAGGCCCCTCTTTTGAAGGCGACGTTACCCTCAACCCAGTAGTTTGAGTCAGCAAGGATACAATCCTAAAGGGTCGGATTATTGAAAGATAATGAATTAAGTTATTAATGCAAATTATGGTAGGCCCCTCTTTTGGAGGTGACGTTACCCTCGACTAAGTAGTCTGAGTTAGCAGGGATACAGTCCTAAATAGCCGGGTTATAGTAGTAATAGTAGTTAACTTATGAGGGGGTCAAAGAGTTTGGATCCCCGCCATCCAATACCTATGGGTATTGAAGGAGATCCTACTAAATTTGACCCAGGTCCCTTGCAGGACCTCTAAACACTGAACAAGGGCAAGACCCTTACCAAACCATTCCCTTAACTCCCGACCAGGTAGCCAACATACCTCCATATAGACCGTGGAGATATGAATGGTGAAAATCTTTTATTTTATATAGACAGTAAAATAATGCCAAGACACCACGGACAAACGATAAGGAAGAATCACCTTCAACATAAGCAACTAGTTATTAAAGTCATTAATACAAAACCAAATAAAAAGTGCAAAAGATTAAAAATAAAAAGTATTATACTAAACACTTGTCTTCACCAAGTGATGTAAGAGACTTAGGCAAACATGGCCTTGATTGTCAAGAACTCTTACGATCAATCTTGGATCCTGAGACGACTCACACACTCTATGATGGACAATGGATGATGGTGGTGGATGATGGTGTTGTGATGGTGGTGGGTGGTGGATGAAGTGTGAGAGAGGTGGTGTGCCAAGGGATGAGTTGCAATGAAACCAAGCACTCCTATTTATAGGCTGAACAGAAGGCTGGGCACGACCCCGTGTCTGCTGGGCACGGCCCCGTGCCAGTCTGACATTCTCTCTCTTCATTAATTGTAATTCGCAATTACAATTAATGCGTCTGCAGTACTTTCGCCACGCCCCCGTGTTCACTGGGCACGGCCCCGTGGTGGGCAATAGAAGCTTCTACTGGTTTGTCTTTTCTGCTGCTTCTTGGGCACGGCCCCGTGCTGGCTGAGCACGGGGCGTGTTCAGTCTTCTGCCTTCTCTATTTTGCTTGGGAGGATGCTGTCGAGGGGTCGGGCAATCCACTTATGTTCTTTTTCTTGTATTTATGTTAGATTTAGCTGTCTTTTTGCTTCTTTTGTTAATTTGAGCTCATTTAATCCTGAAAATACAAAAGGAAGACAAAAACACTCTTTTTCCAACATTAGTACTTAAAAAGGGTTAGTTTTATGCCTCATTTGATGTAATTTATATGTTGCATTTTACACACATCAATAACCATGTTCTATTTTAGTATGATCATGTTCTTTGTACTCTAGGTTGTAAAACGCAATGACACACAAAATTAATATTTTGCACAGGTGGTTCTAAAAAGCAATGGATTTTAATATGGCTATGTTTATGTTTTAACATGGTCATGCTTTTGTTCTAACATGACCATGTTTCTATTTTAGCATGATCATGTTCTTTCTTTGTAAAATGCAAAGACACCCAAAATCAATATTTTGCACAAGAGGTTCTAAAAAAACAATGGAGTTTTAACATGGTCATGCTTTTGTTCCAACATAACTATGCTTCTATTTTAGCATGATCATGTTCTTTGCTTGTAAAACACAATGACACCCAAAATCAATATTTTGCACAAGAGCTTCTAAAAAGCAATGGAGTTTTAACATGATCATGCTTTTGTTCCAACATGACCATGCTTCTATTTTAGCATGATCATGTTCTTTGCTTGTAAAATGCAATGACACCCAAAATCAATATTTTGCACATGAGGTTTTAAAAATCAATGGAGTTTTAACATGGCCATGTTTCTATTTTAGCATGATCATGTTCTTTACACTCCAGGTTGTAAATGAAACCCAAAATCAATATTTTGCACTGTATGTTCTAAAAAGCAATGAAGTTTTAACATATGTTCTAAAAAGCAGTGTAATTTTAACATGGGTATGCCTTAGTTCCAACATGATCATGCCTCTGTCTTAGCATGACCATGTTTTTTTTGCACTGCAGGTTCTAAAACACAATGGGTTTTAACATGGTCATGCTTTTTTTTTCCAACATGATCATGCTTCTATTTTAGCATGGTCATGTTTCTGCTTTAACATTAATAACAAAAATGAAAAGAACTCTAACTAAAACATGTCTCGACCCCCCGTTCTATTGACTTTTTTGAGTATATATGTTTTCGGTCAGAAATCTCAAGTCTCACCATTGATGAAAGGTGATAGTGCATATATAAAATTATACATACACAAGTATTTTTTGTGTATCATGTGTCATTCACTATTTGTGTTTATTTTATATCCATATCTAGTGTTGCTATACATAAATCTCTCTCTTTGTAGAGTATCTACAACGTGGTTGAGTCCTACATCTCTTTCTTGTTTATGTAACTTTGACTTGCATCAGGATGATGTCTAGCATTAGATCTAACTAACCCTTGACTAGATCTGAGATTTTTATTATTAGATCTAGTTATGTTTTAGGAGTTGTTTTGAGGCCAAGTAATGAACATTTTTCTAAAATATTTTTTGAATCTTTTGTTAATTAATTAAATGATTAATTAACATTTGGTTCAATGAACAAATTTGTTTCTTTCTCAATGTGAAGTCAATCTCGTGCATCCGAACCAAATGAAAGAAGTTTTGTGTATATTTTTTAAAAGGTTTTGATTTGTTATTTGTAAGAAACGTTTGTTTACCTAAAGTGTTTTTGAACATACTCATTGTGTTATATATTATGTCAATTGTGTTATACGTTATGTTCATTGTGTTTTAATTTTTTGTCTAATGTGTCTTTTACATCTTGTCATCGATTGTGTTTTTTGTCTAATTTCCATTGTGTTTTACGTCATGTCCATTGTGTAATAAACAACTGGGTTTTCGATTTTTATTTTTTTTTTAAAAAATATAACAATATGGTACTCGTATTAAAGATAAAAAGACACTCGATTTTAAGATATATTTTTATAAAAACAAATGACGTATAAAAAAATTATGGATGTTTAAAAAATGGGGGGAAATAGTATGTGACGTGCATGTGCATATTATTTTTCTCTTGTGGACAAAATTACCCTTTCCACTTGATTCTTCCATAGGCACTTGTTACTCTATGATCGCTACTTACACTTCTTATTAATTAACATTTTGGTTTAATGAACAAGTTTGGTTCTTTCTCAATGTGAAGTCAATCTCGTGCACCCGAACCAAATGAATGAAGTTTTGTATATAATTTTTAAAAGGTTTTGATTTGCTATTTTTAAGAAACGTTTGTTTACATAATTGTTTTTGAATGATCGAAGGTGTAGTGGACTTCTTTCCTCTTATTTGAGCACTTGTAAGTTGTATGTCTTGACAGACGATAATGTAAGTATAATGAAGAGGGGGCCAGGGGACTTCTTTCCTCTTATTTTAATAAGTTGTATGCAAGGAGATGAAGATGGATGGTTAATTATTTGAATATCTCATCTGATGGTTAGTTACCAATATACTTCGCACACGTTTCTTATGTGATCAAGATTTAACATGAACGTGGATGGAGTTAGTCTTGTAGACTTAAATTACAATAAAACAGAAACATTGGTATGTAAATTATAGAACTTTTGAATTTTGTAAAATATAACAATAAGCACTAAATCATAGAGACCAAAACCTTACATTTAATCTAAACCTTATAATAAAAAAATACAACTTATGTATCTTTACACTTGTTACATAGCTAATTATATATGTACGGGTACTCGTGTCTTTTATTTAATTATACTTGTTACATAGCTAATTATATATGTACGGGTACTCGTGTCTTTTATTTAAGGTTAAAATTTGAAACTTTGGTTGTTTAGTTCAGATTAAAAAAATTAATTCAGATGAACTTTTTTTGATAGCTGATGAGATTGTAGCTCACAGATAAAAGAATTCTCTTTATTACCTCATGTGGCGAATACCATAGGCTACATATAAAATAACAAAATAAAATAACAAAACCCTGGTTTCAAATATCGACACGACTGAGTGAGAGATGTTTTGTGGGACATCTTGAGGAGAGCGGGGATTTCTACCAAGAAGGAGGCCCCTGTGAATTTCCTTACAGATCCGATGGAAGGGAGATCTACATTGAGACCAGCGGATCTGCTCGTCTTTGGCTGGGCGGGAGGGAAACATGTTTGTGTGGATCTCAGAGGAGTCTCCCCCTTAGTTGGTTTAAGGGAAACCGGGTTTGTAGCAGGACAGGCTATAAGGAAAACGGAATCTAAAAAGGTGGATAAACACGCTAAAGCATGTGCTGATAACCAACATACATTTGTCCCTTTCGCCTTCGACACCTTTAGCCCCCTAGCTCCAGAAGCTATCCGTTTGTTGACTAGGGTCCAAAAGGTTGTCCACAGCAGTTGCTCATCAACAGGGGGCCAGGGGTTTGTCTTTAATAGGCTAGGGTTTGCTATTCAGAAAGGGGTAGCGGCACAGCTTGTTGCTCGCTTACCTGCGATATTGATATAACTCGGCCAGTATTTTATCCTTAATTTTGGTTTTTAATTATAGAATAAAATACTTAATTTTGGTTTTTAATTATAGAATAAAATAAATTTGTTTTTAACATTACTTGAACTAGCTACATATAAAATAACAAAAATATTTTATAATATGTACAGGCCGAAAATGTCTTATAAGTTAAAATATAAATTATAAGAATCATCCATTGATATGTTTATACTTTAAATTTTATTCATAAATATCAAACATTACAGCCTTACCAATAGCTTTTCCTCGTTTGTTTGTTCATTAAACATTACACATGTAGTCTTACTATAAAATTTTAACTTCGTATAAGTTTTAGTTCTCATAGCGGATGGCCATTCATTTGAAAAAAACCCCAAGACATTTGAATATGAGGGTATAATTTGCTTCTTCTTTATGTGTTTTACTTTTTTACTGTGCATTATATATCACAACCCTATATCTATGTATAGTGGGATGCTGTAGCTTGTATGTATAACTCTATCAATGACTATGCTGTAGCTTGTATGTTCAAGTACACAAAGTCTATTAAAAACTGATATTTTTAAATTAATTAGTCATTGATTTTTATTTTTTAGGGATTGTTCAATTTTCATTAACGATAGAAAAATTACATAAAATGACAGGTAAACGGGTATCAAGTTGCGTCGTAATCCCATTTCGAATAGTAAATCCAATTTTACCGAAAATAAAACTTTGGTTCCTTTTTTTTGAACGCCAAATTTGGATCACTGACGGACTACTGGAGTATCATCGTGCCACGATCGGAACCTCTCGATCATACCCATCTCCACTAGGCATAATGTCTATACACAAATTCAGGAGAAAACATAATAAATATGGTAAAACACTCTTATGGGAATTGAACCAAGGACCTATTGATGCAAAAGTCTTATCCAAGCCCCTAAGATGTCACTATGCTATAAAGCAATGGGCAAAACTTTGGTTCCTTGACGTCGAGAAATTGTTGTGCACGATCCTCTGCACTTTGTCCAAAAAAAACCAACAGTCTCAGGAGCAAGGGAGCCAAAGGTATTAAAAGCAAAGGGAATGAAAACATGTTGATTCTTGGCACAACCTTTTTAATGCTTAGCAATTTTCCATGATTCTGGCTTCAACACAGCTGGACCAACCACGAAATGGTTTTCTCAGAGCCCGACAAGGGGAGATACTCCGGTATGGTCCTCACAAGCATGTTTCCCATCTACCCAACCGAAAACAAAAACATCAGCCGGCCGCAAAGTAAACCTCCCTTCAAGTGGGTCTGTCATGAAAATTCACATGACCTCCTCTTTTTTGTTAAGATTCCAGCCCGCTTAAACACGTCAAATACAACATCTCACTAACTCATGTATGTCATTGATTTATCTTAGTTATAGATCCAAACTTACTTGTTACGCTTCTTTTGAAAGAAAATAAAGGCTTAGGTGGTGTTTGTTTTTTGCTAGAAGCACTTCAGAACCTCTTATGTCTACGCCGCGCAGACCACGCGCAGACATAAGGGTCTGCAGCTTGTTTGTTTTCTCGCAGACCTTTCATTAAAAAAGGTCTGCGAGACCTCTGCTTCAAACAGACATTGAACATTGTCTTCTAAGGTCTGCACACCTCTTCTCCTTCTTCTCACCTTCTCCTCTTCTCCCTCCAGACACCACCTCCTCTGCCACCACCTCCACCTCCGCCGCCCACCTCTACTCCGCCACCACCTCCCACCCCTGCTCCCCAAATCGTCACCGTCAATCCCCAAATCCGCCAGACACCTCCATCCGCCACCACCTGCACCACCACAACCTCCTCCGACACCTCCACCTCCTCTGACACCTCCATCCGCTGCCACCATCACACCTCCGACACCCATCACCTCCGACACCCATCACCTCCACCTCTGAAATCATAACCACCACCGTCAATCCTACCGTCGATCTCTCTCTCTCTCTCTCTCTCTCTCTCTCTCTTCAGAAACCCCCAAATCGAAGCCATGGCCGTCAATCATAACCACCGCCGTTTTCTTCTCCTTCGATCTCTCTCTCTCTTCAGAAACCCCCAAATCGAAGCCATGGTGAAATTAGGGTTTCATTTTTATGTTGGTTGACGACGGCTGAAGTGGTGGTGTTTGGCTTCGTGGTGGTGTTTGGCTTCGTGGTGGTGGACGGTGGTTGTGCTGGTAGAGGGAGGCAGAGAGATAGAGAGATCAGAGAGATGGTGTGTGTTGTGTGTGTGTTTAGTGTGAGAAGATGTTTTTATATATATAGAAAAACAAACCCTCTTCTCCTTGCAGACTGCAGACATTTGGTCCACCTCTTCTCCTGCAGATGCCTGCAGATGTGGTCCGCAGACTGCAGACCTTTTCCCGCAGAAAAAACAAACAGCACCTTAGTATTTTTTTAATCTTTTTAAAATATGTAACAAATAGAAAATAAAATAGATTTTTATTTTTATTTTTAGTGGTCCCCCTTGATTCTTTAAAAATATCTCTCAAAAGCAAACCAACAGTTATAGAACCACATAAATGAACCAAAGGCCTAAAACCAAGCTTGATTCGTATACGAACAAATTTAATTATTGATTACAAATTAAATTTATAAAAAAACCTTATTATCCAAACTGAATGCTACTATGTTGACAAAAACATGCGTGGTATGAGTGTTTTATATTGACAAAAGAAAAGTAATACTTAATAATTTCTTTTGCAAACAACAATTACGTGTTGAAATAAATCGATGCTCCTAGATGGATAATTGAATTGAATCAAATATATTTAATAAAAATGGTGGGCTAGAAAGCGAGTTTGTAAAGAAAGTCAAATGTATAACCTCAGAAATGGAACATTGAAAAAGAGAAAAGCCAATTTTTAAGATATGGATGACATCAATGTACACAAATATGAAATAACTATTTTTCCAGCGGACGCCAAACCACATATCAAATCCACTTTAATAACTTCCCAACACGTCCGAATATTTTATAACGTGTACAATTTGACTAAACTAAGAGGACCGGGGTGGGTACGTGATACCAAAGTATCACGCGTGGAACAATACCACACACCGTCGCCATTCACATCCATCACGCGTGGAAGAGTTAACGCGTTGTGGTGGTCACGCGTTGAAAGTTTAGAACTTTGTGTATGGTGGGTTGTACTCTATTGCTGAGGAGTTGTACACTGATGGAATAAATAAAAAGGTTGTGATACCATCACTAGTGATACCACCCACTTACATTTCTATAACTAGTGATAGAATATTGGGTGCTGACATGGCATGATTTGATTGGATAGTGAGAGTGATAGAAACTATCACTAGTGAACCAACCCTCCTCCCCTAAGAAAAAAAGATTATTATTATTATTTTATAAAACAACGAAGTGTTCAAGGTATTTTAGGGGGAGATTAAAACCAGGAGTTTTGGGTGGGTGAAAAATAGATATTCTTGTAAATACATTAGAGTATACGGTGTGGTAGTCGGCAAAGGGTGGCAAACGTGTTTGCCGATCGGCAAACACCGCCGCCGACCCAATGCCGACGCGGCAAGGCAAACGGAGCGGGGATGGCATGCCGATTCGGGGAAGAAGATGATTGAGAGAGAGAGGGTATTGTGGGTGGGGTCCATTCCTACCTCAACCAATCACACCTTTTTTCTTTTTTTAAAAAAAATAGTTTACCACTTCACCAAGTGTCTAAACTATTGCCAACACTTTTCACAAAAGTTTAAACACTTTTGACTGATTGACATGGCGCGCTCTGATAGGTCGGTTTTTTGATTTGTCACTCCAAAGTGTTTAACCACTCCTTACACCCTTAGATGGGAGGAATGATGTAGACATACTTTGAATATGTTGTAATTTGTTGCAATTTACCCGTTTGGGTTGGGGGTTTGTTTTTTTTGGCATTTTGCCCTTTTAGGTCGAATGTGTGTTTTAATGAAGTTTTCTTTTCAATTTTTTTTATAAAATGTCGAATAGATTATTTGTATTTATATATTATATGTTTATGATGACAGTTTTTTTTTCCAGTTGTTTATCTCTATTTAAGTGATGCGTGTTCGAGACCCATAGAGTGAACATTAGCTAAGATGTTAGATGATCTGGCCAACTCATGTTTTCTCACATGTGATGTCGAGTTCTCCTTTTCTCAAACGTGGTACACCATGCTATCACACTCTTTTCTGATTATCATGGTTGATCAGGGACGGACCTAAATAGAGGATTGTGTAGGCGGGCACACACCTTAAAAATGTGATTAAACTTCTCGTTCGCAATATTAGAAATTGGGTCCGCCACTATGGTTGATCTACGTGAGATTTCTCACCATGGTGATCCCCTTTTTTCTCACATCTCTTTCCTAGACCATGTGTACTGGTTATGGTGAATATGTCTCACCCTTAGGCGTTGTCCGCTACGTGTCGTCCTAGTCAGCAAAGAGGCGTTTTGAAAAAATGGGCATAGTGGGTTAATGACCCCACACTTAGGCGTTGTTCGACATGTGACACTCCCATAATTACCCAATTATTATTTCTTTTTTAATTTTTAAAACAAATAATTATCACTGACAATCAAAACTTCTCTCAGACGTTATTTTTAAAACTCTCAGGCAAATTGTTGGTTGAAAAACGCCCGTTGGGCGGAGATTCCGACGTGGTGAGGCGTTCTTTTCGAAAACACGTCTAAAAAACGAACGGTTACGCATGTTCTTAGACATGTGAATAAGGGGTAAAATTGGAGTTTGAAACCATTTTCTACAGTGTCTCACGAGGTGTGAAAACTGACATGAGGTTGAAATTGACAACTTCCTACACATAAAAAAGTGATGGCACACCGAATAATCTTAAAGAGTATTTTAAAAGCTGTACAGGTTCTCTATAATGATATCTTGGGGGTGTTTTTTTAGATAATTTGCACGTCAATAAATTATAAAAAAATACATTATTATAAACTTATTAAAAAAAAGAATAATAATATGGGAGAAAGAGGAAAAAGAAAAGTAAATACGTCCGTGATGGCGAAAGTATCTGGGCCCACGACCACTCTCACGTCCACATCACAAAAATAAATAAATAATAAATAAATAAAATAATATGAAATTAAATCGAACTTTCTCTCTCCCTATATAAACCCGGGCGCCTTCAAAACACCCACCGCTGTCCCCCACTCTGATATTTCCAACAAAATACCTAAAACACCCCTCTAACAACAACACAACTCCTTCCTAATGGACTCACTGAGTTCCACAAAACGAGCCCGTTCCGACTCGGCCGACAACGAGTCAGACTCACCTCAACCAAAGAGAATCCAACTCGACCTTCTCGACACACTAGACGACTCGGACGAGTTAACGTCGGCTCAAGACCTTGACTCGTTCATAAAGAGTTTCCAAGACGAAATATCTCCTCTACCGGAAACACTCGACCGGACTTCTGATTCCGGCGAGTCTAGACCGGATCTCGAGTTTCTACTCGAGGCATCGGATGATGAACTCGGACTTCCTCCGCCGACTGAGTCGGATAGGATACCGGACTCAGTTTCGACTGAGTCGGTTGAACTCGGTGTGTTTTCCTGGTTAGATGACCAGATCCCGAACTATAACTCGTTCGAATACGGATTCGAGTACGTAGATGATGATGCTAGTATTAATAGTAACGGTAACGGTGAATACGTGGCGTTAGATGGATTGTTTGATTATACAGATCTAGGTTTTGGACCGTCCGATTTGTCAAGTCGGACGGAATCGTTGCCGGCTCAGTGACGAGAGTTGATTTATTAGTTATTGTAAAGTTTTTTTAATTTTTTAATGTTATAATATGGAGACAAGGATAGAACGTCATACCTCCTCAGATGTTGATTTTTATATATATATTTTTTTTCAAGCGAGTGATGTATGCGATCGCTTTGAAATGTTTTTGAGGATGAAGATGACTTTAGCAATAAGTTATATTTTTTTATATTTATGTGACGTCTACTGTTGTTATTTTAACTTTAAGCAATAAGTTATCATGGTACAGAAAATTGGACGATATGATATCACAATATTTTGGTTTGCAAGGAATCCAAAGTTCCTTTATGCTTTTCATAAATAAGTATAGGGGAGGGGGATTTAAAGATTTTCTTTTATCTTTCAATGGTTTAAAGACTCTTTAAATCCTTCTATTAAATAAAATACAAAAAAATAAGTAGACAAAGATTTTATTGGTTGAAAAGAATGAGCCTCACCTGCTTTTCCCTTTATAGTTGATTTGGCCAGGGGCACTATATTACACCCTGGCCTAAGGCTATCCTTTTCTTTTAAATTTGTAGTTTTGAAGAAATGTGAAGGGGTATGGTCTCAAAAAGCCGCGCAAACCTCCGCCCAGGTTGCGCGCGAGACCATACTCCTTATTTCAGAAAACTCATTAATAATATCCACGCGCGGCCTACACACGTTGTAGTTTATCCAGCGCGAGGCAAGGCCCACAAGAGGCTCAGATATCAGCACTTAGCATAAAACAATGGAACAAATGAGCATACTAACCCCGCGCGGATTAGTTTGCTGTCCAATAAGAGCCACCCAGTAGGGAAGCGCACAGCTACCTACAGTGGTACATAAGGTACAAGTGGCAGTAAAAGGAGCCAATGAGCGTCTAGCAGACTCTGGTCAATCGTGCCTCACGATCGCCTGACGAGAAGTACACAAGGACGCCTACGTGGCACCAATCGGAGGACGGAGACAACTGTCCCACGATCTCCACTTGTCTGCTGATGACAGAAGGACAACAAGGCCGACAACAATGACACGTGGCTCCAATCAAGGTGCGCCAGCGCCGGTAAACGTCTAGAAGCCACTAAGCGGTCGACGCCAGTGAGACAAAGAGCATATCCGTTTTGTTGTCCGCTTCCGGCCCAAGGCCCATCAGCCCATAACCCCTTACACCTCTCCGGCTATAAATAGAGACCTCATTCCACAGGTTAAACATTCTATTCCCTCTACTCTCACTCTTAGCTCTTAATTACTCTCAAAGCGGTCGCTTATTCTCACGCCGGAGCCTGGTTAAGAGGGAAACCCCCACATTCCCCTCTTAACGAGTAACGGTGTTCTGTTTTGCAGGATCGATTATCAAGTCGGAGCTCAAATATCCATAAGAAGATTAACCATTATGAAAGGAACATAAACCAATCTAATTAACTCCTTAATTAGACCAGTGTTTCTTCATTGGCGCCCACCGATTTTTTCTTTAACCACCCTCATCTTCTGTTATTTGAGCCTTTTGACATCTTTTTCATCCTTCGACTATGACTGGTCAAGGAATCATTCCAGAGTTCGGTTTCGAAACCAACTCTAACACGGCGTTGGGTGAAGGAATCCAAAACTTCCAAGCCCAACAAATCGAAGAAATCGGCGAAGTTGAAATCAACAATACTGGGGGTCCGCGCGGGAGCTTCACCCGCATCACCCAAGTGGTCACCCCAGGGAACAACGGAGAAGGACCTTCGAACACAGCGCCACCTCAAAATGTATCTGCATTACTTGGCTTACCAGAAGGCGAAACCCCAACCTCGTGGTATGCCAAAAACATCGCCACCATCAATGCAACATACCAATCGCTGATCGCGCAGCAAGCAGTTTTGACGGCAGAACCGTCCTTGGTCACCCCTCAGAGTCAGGGGGTGCGCCAAATGCCCCCACCAGCCAATCTACAAGGCAGAATCAACAGGCCTCCCCCTACAAGACGTTTAAGCGTACAAGACACGCGCGATACAAGAGGGGAAACGGATAGTTACTACGACTATCCGTCGAACCTTCAACGAGGCCCTGTTCATAGCCGGCTCACGCCGCGCAACATGAACAACGAATGGGAAGAAACGGACCCGTATGATCCCACATGGGAAGGTGACGAGGAGTCGTCAGTCTTTAATCGTTTACCAAAAAACCATGAGTACTACAAGCCAAGACAACACATCGGCTACACAGAAGAAGCTGAAAGAGATTTCCGCCTGGCATACCGACCAGCGGAAGCTGCGGAGCACTCCAAGTTTATCCCGAAAATTGCACTCGCGCCGCTTTTATGAGAGAAGCTACCCCCGACTGTCGGGAAGTTCAATGGATTGACTGATCCAGACGATCACGTCAGAACGTTCACGAGTGTGGGCTGCATGGGAGGTTGGAACATGCCCATGTGGTGCCACCTGTTCATTCAAACTCTTACCGGGGCGGCTTGCGCCTGGTTTGACAGCCTTCCGCCTGGGAAGATTAAATAATGGACAGATTTCAAGACGCAATTCTTGAGCTACTTCAGCCAACAACGTCGCTACCAACGCGACACAGCCGAAGTAGAAGATATTTGGCGAAGAGATGGTGAAGGTCTGGAGGACTTCATCACCCGTTTTAACAAAGAATGTCTGAAAATAGGCGGCGTCAGTGAGCAACTCATGCGCTGTCACTTCAAAAAGGCTATACGCTGCGATAGTCTCATTCGAACCATCACAGGCAAAGATGGAATGCCAAAGGAGTGGGATAAACTAATGGAAGCCGCAAAAATTGTCGCGCAAACGGAGGAGTCCCTTGCTGGTGGAAAGGGCTACTACCCTGAAGATCGATTCTCAAGAGGAAGTACGCGCGACAACAACAACAAGCGTAACAAATACAAGAGTCATGACTGGAAGTCTGAGAGACCAAGAGGCCGCGACGATAGGCCGCGCTACAGAGAAGATGCGCGAGAAACGATTGACCGAATTGGTTACAAGAAGGCGGTCAGAGACGATAATCGTGACAAACACTGGACTCCGCTCACAAAAACGCCAAAGGAGGTATTGATGACGGAGAGTATCGATTTCAAGGCTCCCAGGCCAATGACAAACAAGAAAGGGCAAGACCCCAACTTGTACTGCGATTTTCACAAAGATTCAGGGCACCTGACCGACGACTGTTATAGCTTGCGCCAAGAAATCGAGAGAGCGCTCAAAAGCGGTAAGCTAAGCCATTTAGTGAAGAATGTACGCAAGGAAACCCGTCAACTCCAGCGCCACGACGAAGGAAACCACAAAAAGGTCCGACGACTAGAGACTCACATGGTCAACGGACCCAGGTATAGCGCGAAAGAGAAAGGCAAACGCCCTTATGAACCTTCTTGGCAAGAGCAGCAAGTTATATTTCCGGTAGTGCGCGGCGGACCTCGCGCCACACGTCCCGTCGTCATTACCGGTATAATCGTGCATTATGAAACTGACTACATATTCATAGACCCGGGAAGTACTGCCGACATCATTTACGAACAGTGTTTCAATCAGTTGGATGAGGAGGATAAAGCGCGACTCGAGCCAGTCGATTATCCTTTGTCTGGATTTTGCAACGAGATGGTTTTTCCACTCGGACAGATCAGTTTCCCCGTCACGCTCTCTGACGGGAAACACTCAAGAACAACAAATGTGAACTTCATGGTAATGCCAGTGAAATCGAGGCATGATGTGCTTATTGGGAGGGAAACACAAGGCGAGTTAAACATGGTGACTTCAACGCCACATTCTGCGATAGGTTTCCCAACCAAGACAGGAGTAGCAATCATATATGCCAAGAAAGAAGTAATGTCAACTGAAGAGCTGCGCCCAACAAAGGCGGCGAAGGTCTCCACGACCGAGCCAGAGAAATGGGTTTTGAACCGCAAATACCCAGAACAGACTGTGACAATTGGCCACGCCATTTCGTCAGACATCAGAACACGTCTAAAGCAACTGCTGTTTCGAAACATGGATATATTTGCCTGGACCCCGGCAGACATGACCGGTGTCCCGCGCAGCATCACCGAGCATTGCTTAAACACGTACCCCTCTGTCGAGCCAAAGGTCCAAAGAAGGCGCAGCCTAGGAGCAGACAAGACAAAAGCAATGAACGAGCAAGTATGTGAGCTGCTCAAAGCCGGGATCTTGCGAGAGGTAAGATATCAGAGTTGGGTTGCGAACCCAGTGATGGTCGAAAAGTCAAACGGCGGATGGCGCATGTGCGTAGATTACACCGATCTCAACAAGGCGTGCCCAAAGGATTGCTATTCCTTGCCTGAGATCGATAAAAAAATAGATTCTCTCGTGCCATACCGGTGGAAGTGCTTTTTGGATTGCTACAAAGGATACCATCAAGTTCAGATGAAGCTAGAAGATGAAGACAAGACAGCGTTCAGAACTGATCTTGGAATCTTCTGCTACACAAAGATGCCTTTTGGCCTGAATAATGCAGGCGCGACATATCAACGCTTGATGGACAAGACCTTTGCAGGTGACATCGGAAAGCATATTGAGGTTTATATCGATGATCTAGTGGTTAAAAGTCCCGAGGAGGACCAAATGTTGAAAGACATCGAGAAAACGTTCAACTCATTGCGCAGCGTAAATATGAAGCTAAATCCAGCCAAGTGTTCTTTTGGCATGGAAGAAGGGAAGTTTCTAGGCTTCATTGTCACAAACGGCGGTTTCAAGGTGAATCCAGAGAAAGTACAAGCTATAGAACGAATGCCCTCACCGCGAAACATCAAAGAAATGCAACGACTGGCCGGCCGACTGGCCGCGCTTAATCGTTTTCTCTCCAATCACGCCGCAAAGTCGTATCCCTTCATTAGCACGTTGCGCAACTGTGTGAAGAAACAGGAGTTCAAGTGGACACCGGAGGCAGAAACAGCTTTTCAACAGATGAAAGCGTGTCTAATTGAACTCCCTACCCTGACGGCACCGTTTGAAAAAGAGCCCCTCGTACTGTACTTGTCCTCCTCGGACAAGGCAGTAGGGTCAGTATTGTTGGTCGACAGAAACGGAGTGCAAACTCCGATCTATTATGTCAGCAGGGTACTCACAGACCCAGAAACAAGATACTCCACAATGGAAAAGCTGGTTCTTGCGCTACTACACGCCTCTCGAAAGCTGCGCCGGTACTTCACAGACCATGTGATAACTGTGCTTACAAACTTCCACATCGGCACTATACTGCAAAAGCCTGAGACATCAGGCAGGTTGGCAAAATGGGCCATTGAACTAGGAGGCCATAACATCTTGTACAGGCCACGTCCAGCCATTAAGGGTCAGGTCCTAGCCGACTTCATCACAGAAGTGCCGGCCGATAAAATCAAGGAGTGCGAGCTGATAGAGACTCCCGAGAAAGAGGCAACAGATGAAACTTGGATGCTTTACACCGACGGGGCATCAAATGAAGATGGCGCGGGAGCAGGATTGCACCTAGTGAGCCCAGAGAATCACGAGTTTACTTACGCCATCAAGTTGGACTTCAAAAACACCAACAACGAGGCTGAGTACGAAGCATTTCTGGCAGGCTTACGCCTCGCCATCAAAATGGGAGCCAAAAGCTTGCGCGCACATGTTGACTCACTCCTGATAGCCAGTCAAGTAAATGGCATATACGACGCGAAGGGAGAAGTCATGGCTTTGTATCTGGAACAAGCGAAAGAATTGCTCCAACAATTAAAATCTCACAAGGTTATACACATCAATCGCTCCGAAAACAAGCCAGCTGATGCCTTGAGCAAGCTTGCCTCGACCTCCTTTCAACATCTTGCCAAAGATGTAAGGATAGAGGTACTCAAGAATCCATCGGTGCTGCTGCGACAAGTGAACGTGATCGAAACGGGCCAACCTTCATGGATGACCCCGATAATCCAGTACTTGCAAGAAGGGGTACTCCCTGAAAACAAAGCGGAAGCGAGGAAGATCCAAAACAAAGCCCTACAATATGAAATGAACGGCGGTATTTTGTACCGAAAATCCTTCCTGGGGCCACTACTGCGCTGTGTAGACCCCCAGGATGCGAACTACCTGATAAGGGAGATCCATGAGGGGATCTGCGGCATTCACTCCGGGCCACGGGTGGTTGTCGCAAAGATCATGAGCGCCGGTTACTACTGGCCTGGTATGCATGTAGACGCGCTGAAGGAGATCCGCAAATGTGACTCTTGCCAGAGGCATTCTCCAAAAACACTTCGCCCCAAGAACGATCTTATCCCTGTATCCACTGTATGGCCCTTCCAGCAGTGGGGAATTGACATGGTGGGACCCTTCCCGGATGCTCCCGGCGCCGTAAAATTCATCATAGTGGCTGTCGATTACTTCACAAAGAGCATATCCGTTTTGTTGTCCGCTTCATTGTCAATTGTGTTGACCGCTGTCATGCGTGGTGAGGGTAGGCCAATCTCCGCCGGGATAACCGCCTCTGAGCCATAAACCAAGCTAAAAGGGGTCTCGCCGGTACTCGTTTTAGGCATAGTTCGATGAGCCCATAGGATGCTAGGGAGCTTATCAACCCATCCTCGTCGCCTTGTCCCCAATCTGGCCTTTATTCCCTCGACAATGCATTTGTTCAACAAAACGGAAAGACGTCTTGACTTGGACTTGTTAGAAGAAAGGCGCGAAATCGCGCGAATCAAAGAGGCCAAGTACAAGACCCAGCTAGAAAGGTACTACAACACAAGGGTACGCATCTGTACCTTCACCCCAGGGGAATACGTCTTCCGCGACAATGAAGCGTCAAACGCGGAACGTCCAGGAAAGTTGGCACCTAAATGGGAAGGCCCATACCTGATCCACGAGGTCCTGGGCAAAGGGGCCTACAAGTTACGCACCCTAGATGGCCACATCTTACCACGAACATGGAACGCGCAACAACTGCGCAAATGTTATATGTAACTTACTTCGGCCTTGCGCCCGTTTTTACTTTCCTATGTCGGCTATACGCCATTAACAATTAATGTATGAAGGCCTATGCGCCCATTCCAGACTTAATGAAAACATACGACATGTTTTTCTATTACATTTTTTCGTTACAAATGCATGCTAAACTTTTGATTAGCGCGAAAACACTCCAGCATTTTAAAAATTTGTTGACAAGAACCGCCTCCAAGGTCCTCCGCGAACAAAGCGCGAGACCGGGCGGTCACCTTTTACTTAAAAGACACTTCCATTTATTCGAGCTAATTTAACCTAAGTTCTGACAGCAATGCAATAATTGCAACGGAAAAAGCGAAAACGATTCATATATTAAACTTGCGCAACTGCGCAGCATTTACAATCAAGTTGCAAAAGACAGTTACAAGGCACAAACGCCTATCAACAACCTATTCAACAACCTATTCTATTCATCGCGTCGATCACCATCATCTCCGTCATCCTCACCATCGTCATCGTTGCCATCATCATCACCATCTCCACCGTCATCACCAGCTGGTTCTTCATCGGATAGTTCGACGGTAACTGGTGGATCGAGGACTGCTTTAAGACGCTGGCACCAGTCGTCTTTTTTCAAAGATTCCACAACCAGATCCATGATAGGCAAGGTAAGGTTGTCATACGAGTTTTCAGCATGTGCAAGCGCAGCATCAGCACGCTCAGTCACCGAGCAATGGCTTACATCAAATTCTTGCCCTAGCACCTGCTCAACATGACTGGCACATTCCAAGTAACCTCCTCGATGACCCACCGCACGCGCCGCATCCGTGAGAGCAGCAACGGCGCGATCGAGCTCGCCAGCATTTAAGATGGAGTTGGCAACCTTCAACAAAAGGAAAGCGTTAAGGACAACCCTTAACCAGATAGAAACATAAAAGACAGAAGTACAAACTTACCAGCGCTACTCCACGAGTGCGCATCCATTCAGCCTCCGAGACAAGCGTATCAACGATGCCTTGGGCCTCGGAGTAGTTGGTCTGAGCCACGTTAAGCGCGGCAATGCTGACAGCACGCGCCTCCTCAGCTGTAGCAGCCTTAACCCTCTCGGCCTCCAGGTCGATCTCCAACGACTCGCATCTGTCAATTTGCTCGTTCAAGCGACGTTTGAGCTCCGCAATCTCAGCGTCCTTGGTGTGGAGATCTCTGTCCTTGCTGGACAGCTGCAGCTTGGCCTCAGATAACTCAACCTGGAAGCCGACAAAACAACTTAGGCCAATTTGTTAACAACATAGCAAGAATAAATGAAAACAAATAAACTAACCTCCATCTGCTGCTTGGCAGCTTTCTCTCCATGCGCCTCCTCTACCTTCGATGTCAAATCAGCAACTTTAGCCTCAAGATCAACTATCTTCTGTCGAGCCGCATAGGCGCGCTCGTTGTCTTGGGCGCAGATACGTTTGAACTCGACCTTCTCCTTGGCCAGTTGCTCTTCAACATTATGGAGTTTCTTTTGCAGGCCTTCGCGGCCCCATTCTTCGGCCTTCTTATCGGCTTCAAATTTGGCTCTCTCCTCATCAAGAGCAGCCTTGGACTTTTCAAACTCAGCAATGCGTTTTAACGAGCGCTCACGATAACCCTCCCAGTCAGCGCGCTCTCTAACCATTGTTCGCCATTCGCGAACTATCTGATGGTTGGCAGCACGAGCGTTGGCCTCTCCAAGTATAAAGGTGCGATATAACATTTCATGGGGTTTCGCCCTTTGCCGGTTGACCTCTGCAGGGGTAAACGAATTCAAAAACCACTCGCGGCAAGGGGCAAATTCATGAAATGTATCTTTTTGCTTTAAGCTCCAAGGGGCTTGGTGAGGAGCATCGCCGCGTTCTTCTTCATTGTAAGTTTTATAGTAGATATCGCCAACGGTGTCCTTCGCCCCAACCACATTTGGGTTATAACCCCCAGCTCCACCAGAGCTCGCGCCGCTAGAGGAGAAACGTCCTGACCCCTTAGAAGTAAGGACATGCGCGGAGTGGGTAGATTTTGTGACCTCAGGCCCTTGGACATTAACAGGCTGTTCCATAGCCTTCTTCTTTTCTAACTCCTCCAGGGCCCTCTTCTTCGCCGCTTCGGCCACCCTCTCCTCCTCCGCCTTCCTTTTTCTCTCCTCATCCTCCTTCCTTTTTCTCTCCTCCTCCTCCTTCCTCTTTCCCTCTTCCTCCTCCTTCCTCCTCCTCTCTTCTTCATCCTTCCTCCTCTTCTCCTCCTCAATCTTCTTCTTCTTTTCTTCCTCTCTCTTCTGATTCTCCTGCGCCTTTCGCTGAGCCTCAGCAGCCTTCGCGGCGTCCTGAGCAGCAGCATCAGAAGATTTGATGGTAATCTTCGGCCTCTTTGACGCAGCCTCACTGAACGTGACACCCTTCTCAGGGGTCTTCTTCTTGATCTCTGCAAAAATAATGCAAGTACATTTAAGCAAAGAGAAAAGTATTAAGAAGGGAAGCAAAGAACATACCCGGAGAAAATTTATACAAAGAGCGCAAGTTGCTCGTTTTCCCGACCACGGGAAGCACAACAGCAGTAGGCGCGGAAGCCACACCAGCTGTGGTTTCGCTCCTACCTCTCTTCCTGCCAATCAGTTGGGCAGCAACATCTTCTTCTTCCGCTTCATCATCCTCAGGGCTCGCGCCAGCATCAGAGTTACAAGAACCCGCGCTCCCAGAGCTCTTTGAGCCGCCTGCACCAAGTTTGCCCTTAGCTGTATGCGACAAGCCTTCAAATGAGTCACTGATTATCACATAATCATCTAAGTCACGTTGTCGATGGCGAAGAGTACCTTTGACAGCAGCAGTAGTTGCGCGACTGGCGCCAGCCCCCTTGCTGGTCACTTCAACATCAGCCTTCTTTTTCTTCTTCACAGGTTTCTTCTTCTTCTCCTCTGGGTCAATCCCCAGGTCGCGCAACACACCTGCAAAGATTTTAGACCACGAACTTAGCTCGCCGTTGGAAGACCCTACTGACTCCTCGCTGGAAAGATAGAGAATCTCTTTCCCAGCAGAAGTCACAGAGCGCAAAGGACGAGGTTTAGGATATTGCGCACCTTCAGTAGCGGTTGGCGGCGAAGCAAAGGCACCTTCAACCGGAAACATGAAGTTGCCCTTAATCTGGTCATACCAGCTTTCTTCATCATCGCGCAATGGGCGCACGCCCATGGAACCACCAAATGTGGAGAAGGCAGCTTGGTAGAGTTGCGCCTCTAAACATGAACATAAGTAAGTAACAATTAAAGCAAGCTACTTCAAAAAAGAACAAAGAGATAACAAACCTTGATCACCGATCTTCAACACTGGAACCTCCCTGCTGCTGGGTGACCACTGGTCACTCATCTTAGCCGCGACCAAAACATTTTCCCCAAACACCCGATTTGGGGTTGGGGTCAACTGCTGATACCACCGGGCATTTTTCGGAATTGGAAGGTCTTCCTTGGGTATCGCTTCAGTCCAATCCCTAAAGGGCATAGCAATCGGCAATACTTCTTCACGGATGAAGAAGAACTTGGGTTTCCAGTCGTGGAAACTCTTCGGTGGGTTTAGCAGAATCTTCTTCGCCGCACCTCGGCTTGCAAACGAGAAAAAACCCATCGTCCTCTGCAACTGGTAGAAAGCCCGAAACTTCTCTACCGATGGTTCGATGCCATGAGATCGGCATAGGAATTCGAAATGACGAACCCTAACCATCCCAGGTGGACTCATCTGCGACAGATGGAAGTTGTAGTAATGAAGAATATTCCCCAGGAAGTTTGTAGCTGGTAATCTGAAGTTACCCTGAAGAAAGAAATCTTCATACAGGGTAATGTACCCAGGTGGTGCATCAGCCGCGGTCTGGCCCTGAGCCGGATACCGGGCATCCCACTCCGGTGGGAATCGAAAGCTCCGAACGATCTGTTCAAAAAGCCCTAGATCCCACTTGAGGACAGGAACTGGACCTTCCTCGACAGCAGCAACTTCCTGATGCTCCTCACTCATCGTATCAGAGAACAAATCTGGAAAAAACTCGAAGAAAAACTTGAAGATTTGCAGAAATCTTGAAGATATGAAGAACCAACTTTGAAGATTCAAAGAGAAGTTTGAGAGAGAGTAAGAAGGCAACGAAGAGAAGTGAGAATCTCTCACCTCTCTTCGGATATATATACCCATCGCATTTAATGCGATGGGTAACCGTGCCGCTTTCGCCGCTAGGCCAACCAACAAGAGGCTGCCACGTCAAGCGGAAAACCAGGGGTGACGGTTACCACGCGCGCGTGGCCTCACTCTCCTGACACGAAGTGCAACCGCCGCAGACGGCATGATGACACCCGTGCCAGAGGTCAACTCAAACGTCGCACTCAACGACTTATCCCACCAACTTGTCAGAAGTTCAAATTTCGAAGTTTCCCGCCATAAAAATTACAAGTAGCTTCATGCAAAAGTTACATGAGCCGCGCAAGCTAAACGACAACTCCAATAAACCTGCGCGCCTGATCAGACAAACAATAATCCCTAAAGACCTGCCTTGGTACCTGCGCAATTGAAAACAACATTTTCCACATGCGCCACACCAATCAGGATCAAAAGAACATTTCCCCTATTACACTTATTCCTCTTATTTTTATTAAGTCCAGAGCTCCAACCACTTGCGTTGCGCATGGTGCAGCACTGGACTGGGGGGACTTGAAGGGGTATGGTCCCAAAAATCCGCGCAAACCTCCGCCCAGGTTGCGCGCGAGACCATACTCCTTATTTCAGAAAACTCATTAATAATATCCACGCGCGGCCTACACACGTTGTAGTTTATCCAGCGCGAGGCAAGGCCCACAAGAGGCTCAGATATCAGCACTTAGCATAAAACAATGGAACAAATGAGCATACTAACCCCGCGCGGATTAGTTTGCTGTCCAACAAGAGCCACCCAGTAGGGAAGCGCACAGCTACCTACAGTGGTACATAAGGTACAAGTGGCAGTAAAAGGAGCCAATGAGCGTCTAGCAGACTCTGGTCAATCGTGCGCCACGATCGCCTGACGAGAAGTACACAAGGACGCCTACGTGGCACCAATCGGAAGACGGAGACAACTGTCCCACGATCTCCACTTGTCTGCTGATGACAGAAGGACAACAAGGCCGACAACAATGACACGTGGCTCCAATCAAGGTGCGCCAGCACCGATAAACGTCTAGAAGCCACTAAGCGGTCGACGCCAGTGAGACAAAGAGCATATCCGTTTTGTTGTCCGCTTCCGGCCCAAGGCCCATCAGCCCATAACCCCTTACACCTCTCCGGCTATAAATAGAGACCTCATTCCACAGGTTAAACATTCTATTCCCTCTACTCTCACTCTTAGCTCTTAATTACTCTCAAAGCGGTCGCTTATTCTCACGCCGGAGCCTGGTTAAGAGGGAAACCCCCACATTCCCCTCCTAACGAGTAACGGTGTTCTGTTTTGCAGGATCGATTATCAAGTCGGAGCTCAAATATCCATAAGAAGATTAACCATTATGAAAGGAACATAAACCAATCTAATTAACTCCTTAATTAGACCAGTGTTTCTTCAAAATGTGTTTTCTTTAGCTTTTTTTAAGCTAAATATACTAGGATTCCTTGTGTAGCTGGCTTTATGCTGGTATTGCTTTCCTTGTTACGGTGTGAGTTAGATTTGTTACAATATCTGTGCCAACACATAGTATATGAACCGAAGAGATACACCAAAACGGATATTGACACATCTTTTACAATGATTGAAAACCATAAAAACGAATATCGGTACCAATGTTGTTTCATTGATATTTGCTCGATTCATTACGATACCACTACTATATTGACACTCGCTATTATTTATGTATCGAGACGTCGAGAAATCCGAAACGAAAAAAAGTATATGATACCAATATTGTACAACTACTATATCGACACGCTATTATTTATGCATCAAAACGTCGAGAAATCCGAAAAGAAAAAGGATATGATTCCAATATTGTTCATAGGGTATTATTTTGATTAAGAAAACCATAAAAGATAATTATGGTATTGGTACTGATGTTTTGACCTTATCGGTGCAGTTCTCACGACATATAACAAAACAAATCAGTTATATTTGACCCGTTTGAATAAATGTTTTATCGAATCATAAATAAAAATAAAACGTCGAAATAATATATTCACCTTCACCTTTAGCTCATCAGGGTGAGAGTGGCACTCCTCTCTTAGGGGAGTGACCTCTCTTACACACACTCAATCAGCACGCGCCACGTCAACTCCCCTCTTAAGTCCCCATTTTGCACTCAAACGTTGGCATCACTCCACTCACACAATTATTTTTTTATAAAAATAGAAGAAAAAAAATATGATTGGTGGAAAAAGAGTGGACCCACATTAACAACCAATCACCCCTTCTCTCTCTCATCTCTCTCAATCGGTGAGTACACACCGCTCTCCCACCCCGCTTTCCCTCCCCGAATTGATGACAGCGGTGTTCCCGCTCGGGGACTTCACTCCCCGCTCCCCTCCCCGAGAAGTGCCCCACTCACCCTCACTTCTCTTTTCCATTTCACTCTCTCTCTCCCCCTCCAAAAACCTCTGAAAACCAAACTATTGAGCATATTCCTATACATCGGCTATTAAAAGAGATCTTCATCTAGCTTTTTTCACATATTTTGCCATATTATTTAAGGCTTATAAATATTATAAAATATCTCATGTGACATAATTTTTGTTCTTAGATTTTTTTTTCAATTCTTTTTTTCTTAAAATATCCTTGTCACTTGAAGCATGATATCGATGAATGCACTCACATTGATTTGTACCATATTACATATACTAATGTAACATCAAGTTGTTACCTGTTCTCAAGGCACCTTCAACAACAAACACATCTCGACATCAAGACTCATCGAGAAGATAAGGCGAACTTGTTCTTACACAACAAAACAGTGCAAAGTTTGAATCTTTATATTTGGCTTCTTGGTGTTCTTTTAACTGTATTAATTAATCATGTCTTAAGTTAAAGAGCAGGGATGTATTAATCATGTCTTAACTGTATTGTTTTAATATAATTCTCACAGTTAAAAAAATTACACTATTATAAGGGCAGGGGTGTGGTGTACCACCCCTGGCCAAATCAGCGAAATTAACGCCCTATAGCGCCATGAAGCCACCCCCTGGGCGCCAAGGGGGGGGGGGGGGGGATTAAGTCTCCGCCAGCACAGTAACGAGCGCTAATGACACTTAGAGGTGGGGTCCATTGTTTTCAACCAATCAAAATTTTTGCACTTTTTTTTTTGTATTTTGTTTAATACGGGGTTTTAAAGTGGCTTTAAACCACACCGTGCAAATTAACAATAAAGCCCTCGCTTACGTGGTGTATATGTGGCTCTGACGTGGCACTATAAAGCCCCTAGGGGTTTTAAACCACACCCACCAGCCTAAGTGATTGAATAATATATAGAAAGCGGACGGCCAAAACAACAACAGACTATACAAATTTACACCATCCTTCCCATGAAACATCTATACACTTGGACCTATTCTTGGTATCTTTGTGACGAGGTATGACCCGGATCGGCTAACCCGACCCGGTCATTACCTATTATTTTATTATAAATAATTAATTATAAACATTTATTCTAGAATGTTCTATTCTGCATGGATAAATCACGTAACCAAATCCCCACTCTTGTGAGGAAGATCATGCAAATCCCTAACTTATCGGAGCCCATACTAAGTTAAGGGAAACCCTAATGGTAAACTATAAATAGAGGTAAACATCTAAGGTATGATTCATCTTGCTCTAGCTCGTTTACTTTCTCTCTCTCTATACACTTATACTTTCTCCCAAACCGAGATTTATTCTCACGCCGGAGGGTGGTTACAGGAATAACCCTATTCCTGTAACGAGTCCTAACGGTGTTCTGTTTTGCAGCTAGCAGTTCGGATCGCCAAGAGTTGAAGTCCTAATTGGATACTACCGTAAAGGCCAGTGTTTCTTCACTTTGGTTCAAGAATTAGTCCAAGTGTATAGATGTTTCATGGAAAGCATGGTGTAAATTTGTATAGTCTGTTGTTTTGGTCGTCCGCTTGTTTTCGGGCTGACCGTTTTTAATGGAGTTCTCCTTTAAAAAAAAATAATATATAGAAAGATTAAATAAGATTCAGAAATAGAAGCAAACGAAACAGTTGGGATTGGGTTGCGTGGAGAAAATTATTCATACCTAAAAGAAATTGGTTTTATTGTTCCAAAATATGGGCAAAAGGGGTATATACTACCATAAATTTGACAATGATTTATGAGCACTAAATGTTGGAAACGAAAGACAACCATAGACATCTAGATGCCACATTTATCTCTTTTAATTTCTTTTCACTATTATATTTTTAAACAAAAATATGTAAGAATATATACAATAATCTAATAAGCCTTTCTTTTTCTTCCAAAAACCTGAGAAATACATTACCATTGAAAACAAGAACAATATCTTACTTAGTGAACCTATGTTAAGAGATTTAACATTCTATCACTTAACCAAGTTATATCTGAAAAGTCTTTATAGCCTCTTTATTAGCTTGCATAAATCTTGTATGATTCCTTAATCCAATCGTCCCGGCTGATGATGCATGCTTTATTGCAGCGATTTGCCATCCAAAAATAAATGAGTCCTTTGTCACGACTCCTAACCAGCCAAGTTTAAGACACCGGTCATAAACATATGGATAACGATGCACATTTGTCTAACAATCCGAAACTTTAACAATCTCATTCATCATTCTTAGTCAAATTCCATAATATGTGTGAACAGCAGTAAATCTTATATAATCAAAGCAAGAGTACAATACTTTTAAGCAAAAGAACACAAATCAAAACGGTGAAATCACCGATTACAAGCAGCAAGATCGAACAGATCTTTCAACCGAAAGATTCTTCACTAGAAGATGAACAGCAGCAACAGGATATGATGATCTCGAACAGGACGAACAGCAACCAGCTTGGGAAATGTTCTAGAGAGCACCAGAAACACTGCACTTTTTTTTCTTCGTGTTGAGTAGACAAGAGAGAGGACCGAGTATAAAAGGGGCAGGGGAACCCTAGAAGCAGCCCACAAGGGAGAGCCCAAGAGAAGACAGCCCAAACGTGCACAAAGGCCCAAACCTCGCATTAACGGGAAAAAACACCATAAAGGAAAAGATTGTAAGGGTATTGAATTGGAAAGAGAAATAAGAATAAAAGATTAGAATATTTTAACACCCCCTCTCAATTCAATACTTGAAACAATCAAACATATTAAGAAGAGAACAAACCTTTTCATGCTGTCCCGCAGATAGGCCTTTTGTGAGGATATCAGCAGCTTGATCTTCTGTTTTGGTTCCCACCGTTTGGATAATACCTTTAGATATTTTTTCCCTCAAGAAATAGATGTCGATCTCAAAATGTTTTGTGCGTTCATGAAGTACGGGGTTGGCTGCGATGGATATAGTAGCCGTGTTGTCACAAAATAACTGAGTAGGAAGTTTGACATCAATCTTTAATTTTGTTAATAAGTTGGAGATCCACATAACTTCACATGTCGCAGCACACATTGAACGATATTCTGCTTCAGCAGAAGATCGTGAAACGGTGGACTGCTTTTTACTTTTCCATGAAACAAGATTATCTCCTAAGAAGATGCACAACCCAGAAACTGACCTTCGGGTTCCTAGACATTTAGCCCAGTCGGAATCAGAGAATGCTCTCATTTCTAAAGAATCCCCTTTTTTAAAGAAAATTCCTTTCCCGGGGGCACCCTTTAGATATCTTAAAAGTCTCATAGCAATTTTAAAGTGAGCTTGTGTGGGAGAATGCATAAATTGACTGAGATAATGGACAGGATATGCAATATCAGGTCTAGTGTGAGAAAGGTAGATTAGTTTTCCAACAAGTTTTTGATAAACAGTTATATTTTCTAAAGGTTGATTATCTTTCTCACACAAGTGATTCAAAACATGATTGGGTTCCATGGGATATGTAACTGGTTTACAACCAGTCATACCAAATTCAGCAAGAAGGTCTAAACAATATTTCCTTTGAGTTAGGCAAACACCAGTAGTATTTTTAACAACTTCAAGACCCAAAAAATATTGTAGATTGCCCAAGTCTTTTATAGAAAATTTGGATTTTAGTAATAGTTTGATTTCATTAACCTGCTTAGGGCAATTACCAGTTATGATAATGTCATCTATGTAGACAAGGAGAATAGTAAAGCTAGACTCCTTTTTCATAGTAAACATGGAATGATCACACTTACTTTGTTCAAACTCTAGATTGTGGAGAACGGAAACAAGTTTTTCGTTCCACATTCTAGGTGCTTGTTTTAAGCCATAGAGGGATTTCTTTAGTCTACAGACTTTGGTCCCATTAGATTGATCATAACCATCAGGTAAGCACATAAATACTTCTTCATTGAGCTCTCCATAAAGGAAAGCATTATTAACATCAAGTTGGAAAACCTCCCAGTCAAAGTGAACAGCTAAGGACAACACACATCTAATGGTGACCATTTTTACAACCGGAGAGAAGGTGTCAAAGAAGTCAACACCTTCTTTTTGACTAAAACCTTTAGCAACAAGTTTAGCTTTATATATTTCTATTTCACCAATAAATTTGTATTTTATTTTATATACCCACTTACATCCAATAGCTTTTCTTTTAGGAGGCAAGTCAACAATTTCCCATGTGTCATTTTTATGTAAAGCTTCGATTTCTAAATTCATGGCATCAACCTAGTTGTTATCAGTTTTAGCTTCAAAATAATTTTTGGGTTCACAGCTTTTGTTAAGAACAGTAGCAAAACACATTCCTTCATGAGATAGATTAGCATAGTTAAGGACCCTTTCTAGACCATATTTGACTTTTCCATCTACCATAAAATCATCAAGTTTGGAAGGAAATCTAATATTTCTAGACGACCTCCTAAGAGCAATGTTTGGTTGATCCTGAATTTCTCCCTCAGAATTGTTGTTATCCTCATTTTCAGTGTCATGCTCAGCCCTGTCTAGCCCTGATTCGTTATTACTGGGTTGCTGATTGTCAGCCATCCCTGAAGTAGTACCTAAATCAGTCGACTGCTCAGACCCATGTCCTGAAGAGGTGCTAGTTTGTGTATTTTCATCATTGAGAGGCTGGTCAACATCAGGGTTTTGGGTGTAGTTTAAATCGAATAAGTAAAAAAAGTTTAGGGTATCGGCTTCAGAAAAGGTATCATGATCAACAGATATTTTCTTTTCTTTAAAAGGAAAAACGGTTTCATAGAACCTAACATCCCTAGAATAAAACATCATTTTTTGATCAAGACTCCAAAGCTTATACCCCTTTTTCTCATTTGAGTATCCAATCATAACACATTTTTCAGCATGTATGTTAAATTTATCAGAGTTATTTAACACAGTGCTAAAGCAAAGACACCCTACCACCCTAAGTTGACTTAAAATAGGGGCAAAACCAAACACTAGGTCATACGGAGACTTCCCATTTAAAACAGATGAAGGGGTCCTGTTAATCAGATAAGTAGCAGTTAGGACATATTCAGACCAAAATCTAAGAGGAAAACCTCCTTGAAAAAGCAAGGATCTGGCAACATTCAGGAGATGTCTATGTTTTCTTTCAACGACCCCATTTTGCTGTGGGGTATGAACACATGAAGTCTGATGAAGAATACCATTTTCATAGCAAAAGTTATTCATTTGTTTATTAATGAATTCAGTTCCATTGTCACTCCTGAATACTTTAATTGATTTACTGAACTGGGTTTTTAACATATTGAAAAAACCTTTAATATGACAAAATACTTCCTCTTTAGACTTCATAAGGTATACCCACACAACCCTAGTAAAGTCATCCACAACAGTAAGAAAATATCTAAAACCGTCCCTACTTGGAACTTTGTAGGGACCCCAAACGTCTAGATGAACCAGTTCCCCTAATGACTTAGTTTTGTGTTCACTTAAGGGAAACGGTTCCCTATGTTGTTTTTCCCTATGACATGTTTCACAAGGTGTTAACTTAGAGTTTTTAATGTTTAATTTATTCCTTAGAACATGCAAAACAGGTTGTGCAGGATGACCTAACCTAGTATGCCAAAGATTAACATCACAATTTGCACTACACACCTTATTTGAAACAGAGGAACTACCACAGAAGTAAAGACTATTAAACTGATTACCAGTCACCAGGACTTTCTTTAGATGAGAATCCTGTATATAACAGTTGTGTTTATCAAAGGAAACAGTAAGCTTACAATCTCTAGCAAGTTTATGAACAGAGATTAAGTTAACACTGTAACTAGGAACAACGAATACATCGTAGAGAATGACTTTGTCACTTAACTTTATATCACCAATTTTTGTTACTACAGCACTTGTGCCATTAGGATGTTTAACTTTTATATTAAATTCAGTAACATCCTTTTGGTTTATAAGGCAATCATCAGTCATAACCATATGCTGATTTGCACCAGAGTCAATTATCCACCCAACCTTTTTCCCATCATTAATAAAGTTTGAAAAACAATAGATATGTTTAAGATCATAATTAGGTTCAGATGTGATAAAGCTATTAAGACAGATAGAATTTGCACACATACCAGCAAAATTACTATTCTGTGCATCACTATTAGGTTTATCATTCAAGAGGCTAAGCAATTGAGTAACCTGGTCACTGGTCAAAGAACTCATAACAGGAGACGAATCAGTAGTATCAGTAGTGACATTATTACTTACCCTGTTACCCTTGTTCCCACTTATTTTAGATTTCATCCAAGATGGATATCCAATGAGTTCAAAGCATTTTTCTATTGTATGACCAGTTTTATTACAGTGAGAACATTTGAGATTAGGTTTAAGAGTTTTTACCCCTTTTTTCTTTAAATCAACACTTTGATTTGCCCTGGCAGCAAAGCCAACAGCACCTTAGGGGTTTTATCAGAAAATTTTTTTGAGTATAAATGAGACTCTTCTCTAGAGATAATCGCAAAAGAATCTTTAACAGTAGGAAGAGTTTCACGAGTTAATAAATTGGTTCTAACAGATTGATATGAACTGTCAAGACCCATCAAGAATTGCATCAGTTTTATAAGATGATTAAAGTCATTAAACTGTTTAGATGCATCATAAGAGCAGGCAGGTAAAGCAAGAAGTTGATCTAATTGTTTCCACATGCAATTCAACTTATGGTAATATTCAGAGACAGGCATACCATTTTGACTAAAGGAATTGATCTTTTGATACAGATTAAACACAACAGAACCATCAATTTTATCATAAGTTTCTTTTAGATCTTTCCATACCTCAGATGCAATTTTAGAATAAACTAACCCAAGATACAATTCTTCAGACACAGAATTAAGAATCCATGTAAGCACAATAGAGCTGCATCTATCCCATTGTCTACCCAAGACCTCATCAGTTTCAGACCTAGAGCAAGAGCCATCAACAAAACCTATCTTATTTTTTACTTGTAAAGCCAGGTACATAGCATTAGACCAGATCCTATAATTTTCTGCCCCTTTGAGTTTAACACTCACTATAGATAAATTAGCAGAGTCACTAGGGTGTAAAAACAAGGGGTCACCAGCATCTATCTTGCTAACCAGGGTAGTACCAGGGGAAGTAATAGCAGAATCATCACCAGGCATTTTGAAAAAAATAACCAAACAAAAAACAGAGAGAAGTATAGATAAACAGAAAATAAACACAGAAATAAGCGAAGCCTAAACAGCGGTCCGATCAGAGGTTCATCACTCAAAAGGTGCCTCCGCAGACAATATTCAGGGAGCTTGACACACTGACCAAACAAGATGCAACAGATAAGCAAATAGGACTCGATCAAGAGCCGGCCCGACTAGTCCGGTAAACGGGGAATGCCTAGACGCACTGACTCAGTGATGCAAGACACAAACAAAAGACAGAAATAATAAGGGATAGAACAATCTCACAGTGGGTGCGTTTGACTCCTGATAATCACACTTATAACCTTCACTTAGAGTTACAAGCGATTATAAGCAAGAAGACCAGTAACAGCTCTGTTGGTTTGCTCTGAATAGAGACCAACGAGAGTCCCTTTGAGAAGCACGAGAAACCCTAGAATGCGAATCGGATCTTCAACTGGTTACAACGGCTATACAGGATTCTCCAACAGAACCCAAACCCTAGATTTAGGGTTTCAATCTTTAATCGGAGGAATCGACAGAGAGATGATCAGGAATTGGCGGATACAAAGTACCACCAAGATGCCCTAGATATTTCCCACAATCCTTAGATCCGAGAGGATCTGTTCAGTTAATAGCAACAGCAGCGGCGAAGAACGAGTATCAGAGAGCCGAACCTGGCTCTGATACCATGTGAATAGCAGTAAATCTTGTATAATCAAAGCAAGAGTACAATACTTTAAGCAAAAGAACACAAATCAAAATGGTGAAATCACCGATTACAAGCAGCAAGATCGAACAGATCTTTCAACCGAAAGATTCTTCACTAGAAGATGAACAGCAGCAACAGGATATGATGATGTCGAACAGGACGAACAACAACCAGCTTGAGAAATGTTCTAGAGAGCACCAGAAACACTGCACTTTTTTTTTCTTCGTGTTGAGTAGACAAGAGAGAGGACCGAGTATAAAAGGGGCAGGGGAACCCTAGAAGCAGCCCACAAGGGATAGCCCAAGAGAAGACAGCCCAAACGTGCACAAAGGCCCAAACCTCGCATTAACGGGAAAAAACACCAAAAAGGAAAAGATTGTAAGGGTATTGAATTGGAAAGAGAAATAAGAATAAAAAATTAGAATATTTTAACAATATGAGTGGTTGTTAATAAATTTCCTATTACGTACAATGTTGAGATACTCACAAGATTTAATATTTCAACAAATTAAGTGTTAAAACAAAAAGGGTATGGCTGGGGGAAGGTCATGGATCCATTTCGTCAGAGTGCTCTTCGGGTGATATCTACAGACAAAGAAGCACCGTTAGTCTTAACACAGGAGGTGGCCTCTTGGGTTTGGACTCCGGTGTGAGAATAAGTAAAGGGTTCTCGGGAGTTAATAATCTTAAAGAGAATAAGAGTGTAGTTTTAGAGAGAGATAGAGTAGCGGTTGGAATACCTTTCAAGTTGTGAGGAGACTCCTTTATATAGGCAGAGTTCTCAGCCTTTGGGGAAACCTTATCGACAACTCATCTTCTATATGGAATAAGTCTTATCCTCTGTGACGTTGCTTGCGCAGTTTACCTTGCCTCTTTGGTGAAAGTCTGCATTGTGAGTTTCTAGGTTGCTTTTGTACACTTTTGGATAAAGTCCCATCAGTTTGACGTTGTAGTCTCGGGACTTGTTGAGTGTACAATAACCGAGCTTCGAGCCGCTGATCATTCGTGTGACTGCTTCCAGCTCCGTAGTGGGGGCTTCCGGACACCTACGTCATCATTAAGTAAGCAATGGCATAAACATCACCAAAATCACATTTAAGTTGTTAATGTTGGTTAGTAAATCCAAGTGCTTAGCTTCTAAACTTTACAAAACACCTATGTGGATTGTGTAATGTTAGATTCTTCCCTAGAGGCTTGGACTGCTAGATCTTCTTCCTTATCTTCTTTTCTTCAAAACCTCTTGAGAACTTGTGTGAGACAGTAAGGGTTTTGTTCTAAACATGGTATCACGGTCAAATGAGTTGAAAATGGTTAGAAGGAGGTTAAGTTGCATATTCAACTTTGACCTTAGCTTTCAAACCTTCTAATATCTTCATTGCTCACCAAATAGCCATTAAAAATATGCAAATCAAAATGCAAGGCAAGTAAGTGTTAAATTGGCCAGATGTGCTTTATATGTGCTTATAAATAAGGGACATGTTTATCAACATGTATAATTATTTGCTCTTAAGATTTGATTGCTCTTAAGCAAACTCAAATGCAACAATCAAAATAAATAAAATAAAATAAATAATACCTTTTAACTAAAAGACGGAGATAAGCATGCAAACCATAACTTAGAGATTGAAATGTATAGAATACTTTCAAAATATCTACATAGAGATTGAAATGTATAGAACTAGTTGATGCCCCGCACGCGTTGCGGGGCGATGGCGAGCGAGTGTTAGTTAGCTCATTGACACGAAAAACAATTAAATCGAGTCAACCAATTAAAACAAAACAGTTTTATAGTTTTGATAAAAAAACTAAAACAATGGCAATATTGTAATTTTTAACTAAGGGAAAGTTGTATTTTTTGACTGGGGTAAAATCGTAATTTGCCAAAAGCTAAAGTAATGACAGTACTGTAAATTTGAACCAGGGGCAAAATTGTAAATTTTCACAGGGGCAAATTCGTAATTTTGAACTTGGGGTAACAACGTAATATAAATTTGAACTAAGGGCACAAGCGTAATTTTAAGCTGAGGCAAAAGCACAATTTTATTTTGAACCGAGGGCAAAATCGTAATTTTGAGTTGGAGGGCAAAAACATAATTTTATTTTGAACTGGGGAAAAACGTAATTTTGAAATGAGTGCGAAATCACAATTTTTTAAACGGGGAAAAATCACAGTTTTTAACAGAGGGCAAAATCGTAATTTTTAGCTGTGGGCAAAAACAAAATTTTACTTTGAACTGGGGGCGAAAAGGTAATTCTGAGTTGAGGGCAAAACCACAATTTTATTTTGAATGGAGGGAAAAATCGTAATTTTGAGCTAGGGACAAAAGCGTAATTTTATTTTGAGCTGGGGACAAAACCGTTATTTTAAAGAGGGACAAAAACGTGCTTTTAGAATGGATATAAAATAATAAACTGGTTGGTCCAATGGGAGAGTGCCAGGCAAAGTCGTAATTTTGAATTGAGGGCAAGATCGTAATTTTACTTTTAGCTGGGGGTTAAAACGTAATTTTAAAATGAATATAAAACAATAAACGTGTTGGTCCAATGGGGGAGTGTCAGGCAGCTGCCTGACACTATTCCCCTAAGTTGGTAAATTGCTGCCTGGCACTATTCCCTAAGTTGGTAAATGTATATGTAGGGAATACTTTCAAAATATCTAAAAGCAAAATAAGAAAACAAGAAGAGTTAAATCGACTTTTTTCAAAAAAAAAACATGAAAATATCCAAATATGCATAAGCATATCTATAAAACTTTATTATGCATAAACTTACACTTCTCATGAAGATTCACTTAACGCTCAGTTATTAATAGTATATGTCTTCAATGGCGGAGCTACATAGAGAGGATTGGTATTACCTGACACCAATCTATATATTTTGTGTGTTATATAGAACATGTAATATAAAATCTTCGAACGACACCAATGTTTTTTTGATTATTGACACCATTGATTTTATTAAAAACTAGATTATTAGACCCGTGTACTACACGGGTTTAAGGATATAAAATTATAACTTATTTAATTTTATGTTGTCTTCAAAAATTTATATAAGTGAATTTTTTAACATAGATGACGCACGAGTTGGTCATGCGTTAAAACCGATTCTTTTAGAAACAAACCAACTTTACATAGAAATTGTCTTGTACTTTTATTTATCGTCATGGCAAAACATAGGGCGATAGGAAACTGTCTTCTTTTCAATACGTATCCTTCTATTTGGCAGTATTAAACGAAATCTAGGGATAAACATTTAAGTGCCAGTATTACTTCCGGATAATATGAGTGCCTCAATAACCTGATCACCCAGTGATAGGACCTGTAGTAGGGTTCCATTACATAAACTATTCTTTCGATCAATATAACTCTATTTAGGACATCCGGTGAGTATAGACTTGCATCAAAATTATTATGAAGATATTCTATCCTTAAACCCGTGTATTATACGAGTCTAATAACATTAAAAGTGTTTTTAAAGCATGGAAGTAAACCGGTTTTCAAGTATCGGACTAACCTATTCTTTACCATTTTATTATTATAATATAAAATAATAATTTATTTAATAGATGTTTTAAACATATAGTAAAAAAATCTTTTTAAAGAATAAGAATGTGTTGTCACATTAACATTATTTGAAATTGTTTATTATAAGTAGAATTGTTACTAATAACTATTATATATTTTAGATAATTGAAAAGTAAATGATCACTATTTAAGTAGACAATAAAAACATTTATTAGTATTAAGTTAAGGAATTTTTCATTGTTTTGTATTAATTAATTAATATATAATAATAATATTAGTGAATTGAAGGATAGAATAATGCCATGTGGTATTATGTAAACTCTTTTATTAGTATGAGAATGCCATGTGACATTAAGTAGACCATTTTATTAGTATTAGATATATTTGACCCTGTTAACATGAAAAAACAATATATATTATGTTACTAAAGAAAAAAACTATATAAACGTTTTACCTATTTTTTTTTATAATTTATAAGTTAAGCCCAATTACTTAATTCCATCTAATATATATTTTACTTTAAACCATTAAAAGCTCATCTCTCCTTTTTAAGTTTTTAAGCCAATAACCAATTAAAGGCCCAATTAACCACTTCCGATTATTCAACCTATATACCAAAAAAGGCCGTCAAAAACGAACTAAAGAGTCTCCAGACGAACATAAGTTCAGAGAGGCACGACTAGTGTAACATGGGGACGATTCTGTTCGAGCTGAAGAGACAAGAGTGATCGATTATGAAATTCTGATCAAAGAGGGGAGCCAATGACGATTAAACATGAGTTATTCTACAAGGAAATTGTACTTTTATTATTATATTGGTTTATATTATATTATTTGACCTGACTTGACCCAACCCAAAAATTTTAGACACTGGGTTATTATAAATTCAAGTACCAAAAAGATAACACCAAAGATAAAATTCCGAACTCTGCCACTACACGTGTTTATGTGTTATGTGCATCACTCATTGTAAACAATGAAGCGTATATTATATTAAGCTTGTTTTACAATCAAATCTTGAGAAAACTATATAAGGGTGAGCGGAGTGGTGCGGTAAACACCTCGGTAAAACGGGTTACCGATCGGTAACACCGCCGCTGATGGTGTTTACCGATCGGTGAGGTTGGTTGAGCGGTGAAGGTTTACCGATGAGGGGAAGGGGTGTTTGTCAGTTTTTGCCTCCTATTTTCATTTTTATGTTTTTTTTTAAATAATAGTTTACCTAATCCAAGATATGTAAACCACCACGAACGTTTTTGAGCATTAGGTAAACAAAATAGGTAAATTGACGTGATACTGTTTGATTGGGTGAATTGGGAGTTTACCTATTCCAAATAGATAACCACTCCCTTCACCCTAAGTAGAGAGGAGTTTGATGGGTTGTAGCGTAACCTCACCTGGGTAAGTGTATGAAATTTGGAATAATGTGGCTAAATGATTAAAAAAATCCGGTGTGGTAGGTGCTAAAGGTAATCTAAATTATACAAACAATATATACATCAATACTCATATATATTAATGAGCTACTAATATTATTTTAATATTTAGTGCACAGAATTGTTCAACTATTATCTTTGCACAACTTAACCTACCCTAAGTATACAATCTATATAATACATGTGGGCGGTATACTTTGTACCTCTAATTGCCCAAAATTGAAAGGAAAGAAAACAAGGGTTAGGTTCCAAATATCATAATACATGAAGCATAACAAAAACTAGAGGGAAGCCTATCAATTTCTCAACTACCACCTGATATCTTTTTCATACATTAACTTTTTAATTTGTGAATATATCAGATTTTATAATTTGTGCATATACCGAACTCTTACCGTATCATGCAGAGAAATTCCACTAGTTTATACCTATATATCATAAAAGTTTATTAGTCAGGTGGGAGACTAGGAGGTACTCTTTGTACCTTCAACCGCCAAAAATTGAAAGAAATAAAAACACAGGTTAGGTTTCAAATATAGCATCACAAATACTACCTCTTAACATGATATCTTTCTCATACATTAATTTTTTAATTTGTACATATATCACATTTTATAATTTGTGCATATACCGGACTCTTACCCTATCATAGAGAGAAATTCCACTAGTTTATACCGGCGTATCATAAAAGTTTATTAGTCAGGTGGGAGACTGGGAGGTACTCTTTGTACCTTCAACCACCCAAAATTGAAAGAAATAAAAACAAGGGTTAGGTTTCAAATATAGCATAACAAAACTAGAGGAAAGCCTATCAATTTCTCAACTACTACCTCCTCCCCTTCTCGAACATTTTAACATTTAATATATTTGATATTTAAAGCTTATAACTATATTTTCTAAAATAAACTCCTTTTATACGATGATACAGTTTTTGTTTTCGGTCTAGACTACTCGACGTGGAGTGACTTGAAAAAGAGGCATGAAGCGACATGTGACAGCCACGTCAGCAGATAGGGATTTCCTCTTCAAGCTTCAAAAAGCACCGGGTAGAAAGGGGCGTGAAGCGACACATGACAATCACATTTTTTATTTAATTTATGTTTAAAGAAAACGCATCAATAAAGAAACTCACCACCCAATCAGCATCAACCACATCATCACCATCCCTTCCCCACGTCGCATGAAGAAACCCACACCACCACCTCCACACCATTTGGGGCGGTGTGTCAGCGTTGGGGAAGAAGCCCTACACCACCCTTTCCCACACCCACACCATGTAGTGTTAGTTGAAGTGTTGTTCAAATCAAAACTAAGATTGATATTTTTTGATAAATATTGTCTTACAATACCATTTACACTTTAAATCTACAACTAGATATGCTTATACCATTTTATAAAAAATTATATAAATCGGTGATGGATTATGTAAATCTTTTTATTAATGACAAATTTCGTTTAATCCTTGATGTTTGTGGGATTTGAATACAAGAAACCCCCCCCCCCCCCCCCCCCCCTTCAAAGCTAGGTGTTTAAAGACTTGCATTTGCTAATGGACCACCACTCCATTGGTAAAATAAATCTTTTTTTTAGAAGTTATATAATATTTGATTCTAATTTTTTCTATATATTATATAAGTACAAAAAAAATTCAAGTAATGCCGATTTACTTGAAAATTTTAAAAACATCACTACTAAGAAAGTCATATCTACCGCTATACATATTTAATCCTATATAGAGTCAATTACGCTTTCGTCTTTGTGGTTTGTTAAAAAATAATCATTACAATCCGTTAGTTTAAAAATTGCTAAAACAATCTTTGTACTTTCACTTTTGTAACAATTACAATCCACTCTCACTAACACCATCCAGCTATTCTGTTAGTTTATTTGAAATGACTATATTGCCCTTGTTATTAAAATTAATAAAGAGCAGGTTACGTTCTTCGTCCCTCTGCTTTGTTGAAAATAACCATTACAATCCATGAGTTTAATTGTCAAAACACTACCAGTATCATTCACTTTACTTTTCACTCTTCCCATTTCTTCAGATCTTGCCACAACATCACTTGCTCTGGCTACACGACTCTTTTCCGACGACTTAGTTTCACCACCGCTCCCATCCATCGTATCAACGTCAACTGGATCTCCTTCGTCACCTCCACTGGTTTCAGGTCTGTCTCCCTCAACCCTACGATTGGTGTAGGGTGTGTTGGGAGGTGGGTTGGCTGCCATGTGTTGAGTAGGGGTGATTATTCACCTTTCTTTTTATAGACAAATATATATACACACATATAATGTGTGAGTAATTGGGTGTATTTGAAATGGGTATTTATCTATTAAGCGGGTGTACTTGGTGTTTTATTCACAATCTACGACGTTAAATATTATTTTTACCGATTTATAATAATTAGCTCATCATAGTATTAATGAGTTGTTAAATTATATGCCTTGGTTATCAAGGTCGTTTAATTATGTAAGATACACGAGTATCGGGCGATACATGATCAAAACCACAAACTAGTGTTTTTTGGCATTTTATTTAAATTGTCCACTAGTGTATGACTAAAAATAGAATCTCAATATGATTGGAATAATTTTAGGATATTAACATTAACTGGGTTGTCACCCACGTTCGTTTCGCATTTTGTTCGTTAACGAATAAGCGTTTTATTATATTTACTAACATAATCATATATAAAATTTAGACTTGCTAAAACATCAATGGACTTTAATTAACACCAAATTAATCTAATAACACTCTTATTCGTTTAAACACTTGTTACATTAGTACGATACAGAATTCAAATTAATCGGATGTCACATAAAAATGCAATAAAAATTCCACCACGAGATGCTATACAAAAAGAATTGAAAGATAAAGCAAATCACAAAGTGGCAAATTACACATTACCACTCTAATTAGAGTTATAATTAAATAATGATTAAAAACATGCTCACATTTTACACCATCAAAATACATGTTGCTAGGATAAAAACCCTAATGCCTACTGAACATTTATGCGACTCACTTTTCTTTTTTCTTCACTCTACATGAACAAAAACACATTATAGCATCACTTTATACAACCAAATTCCACATGGCTACCAACTAAACGACACACCAAAACCACCCTCGAGTCACAATTAACCACCATTGTCCACCGCCTCTTTAGCTATGACAATTGACAAAACAACTTTAGAATCAATTCAGTCTACACGTAACATTTCAATAATCTTTTTAAAAAAATATTATATTAGAAATTTCCTAAAAAAACAATCCATATATATATGCTAGGTTAGAACCTCGTGTATTACACGGGTTGAATAAATGTAATTTTATATACTAAATAAAAAAAAACATTATATTTTAAAAACCTCATTTATTATACGTGTTGAGTAAATATAATTTTATATATTAAATAATAAAAAAATTATATCTTTAAGAACCTCGTTTATTGTGCGGGTTGAATAAATGTAATTTTATATACCACACAATAAAAAAGTTATATTTTTAAAAAATCATGTGTATTCACGGGTGGAAGAAAAGCAATTTTATATACTAAATAATAATAAAATATATATTTAAAAAACTTCGTGTATTGTACGGGTTGAATAAATCTAATTTTATATAGCAAATAATAAAAAAATGATATATCTTTAAAAACCCTGTGTATTACACGGGTTTATCTATTGTTAAAATTATCTTTCTAAATCAAAATGGATTTTTTTTATTATTTTTTAAATTAGGTTAATACCATTTTAAATTTTTGATTTGATTAATAAGTTGTTTAATATAATTTATAATAGTTAACAATAATAACATTAACAATAAATAATATGCATGTTTATCTACTGTTAAGTGAAACGATCTTTTTTAGTTTACATAAGACTTTATGATTTGAAGTTAAGTTTATACCAATAATTTAGGGTTGATAAGATTTATATTAATTTAACTTGAAAAAAAAAAAAAAAAAACAAATGAATCTTGAAACTTGTAAGTGTTATTAATGAATATTGCATGTGCTAAATGCAAAAAGATATTTCTTTTTGTTGCTTTCATAACCATATGCACACATACAGATTAAGATTAAATTCGTGGAAATTAAAATAGGCATACGAATATTATTTTTTATATTTATAATTTTTAAAGTTCCTGGTCGATTTTTACTTTTAAATAAAATATATTACTATTATAATATAAAAAGTACTATTCATAAGCTTCTATTATTAATATATAGGATAATAATTGATATTTAATAATTTAAATTTAAATTAAATAAAAATTATCTAAAATTAAGGATGGTCTAGAATAATGACAAGTGTCCGAAATTGGTTTATTTTATTATATAGTATAGATATAGATGTATATATATCCTAATATCATCACCATAAAACAAACACAAACAATCATTCAAAATAAATACTCATGCCTATATATTACCACACATGCGCACACACTATCACCGTGTTTCTGTTTGTACACATTAATCTTATTAAATCCACAACCTGATGGAGATGGTGATGTGGAGATCACACTTGATGTGATGTTGATGGTATTGATGAAACGGTGTTGCGATAATCGACAATCGACAATCGACAATCGAATGAGATGGGGATGGAGGTTTGTTTGGGTTATTTTTGTTGAAAATCAGGCCCTTTATCAAACACGAGATTGAACAACCTGTTTGACTCTTTTTTTATTATTATAAACCAAAAGACACACCAACTATAATGACTCTAAACATCTATTTATACTAAACCTGTTCTAATGCTAACCCAACTTAAACACTATTTTAATAATAAAAATAAACGCACTAAATAAACCTATCGAATAAATAAATAACCAAGCTATATTTATCTTGAACCAACTGGAATTATGTTTTAACCCCTTTAAATTTTATAGATAATCCGCAATTCCGAATTATCTCTTCAATTTTAATTTCTATAATTATTAATAGCTACTATAAAAATGGTTTAATTACTTTTATTATTGGTTTTCATTTAGACTCTCACGCGCTGGGTGAGAAAGAAAAGATTTAAGCAATAGAACGTTGAATTTGTTAAAAATCGAGTTCAAAAACTTATCCGGAAAAGCCCAACTTAAAAAACACTTTGGGCCTAACATATCTGTCCCAAACTTTGTACGTATATCAAGTCCTAAAGACAAAACTGCAATTTGTGTTATGTGGTTTAGTTGCAAGATCATTGTTTTTCTTTCTTTTTCTATTTCTCGCATTCTAAGTCCTTTTTTACTTACTTTTTTCTTTGCATCGCTCGTGTTATTTCATAGTTAGTTGAACGTTAAACTGAAGGTGAAATTACATCTTTACCAATTATAAAGTTATTAAAGTAGCTAATTATAAATCTTAAAATACGTTTAGATACTAGGTTATCACAATTCACAACCTGTGTGATACATGCAACTGGTATTCACTACTTATCATGTAAAAGAGCATTCACATAAGACGCTTCATCTTTATCTATATGATTACACTAAAAATTAATAACATTTCTCTCTCATTTCAATTAAATAATATTTTTTTATACTTTTATCTGTATAATATAGAGAACTCACTCACATAAATATAGAGAGTCCAATGTGAATGCTCTAAGACATGCATGTACTCAACTCAACTTAAGCCCACTTAACACCAGGCCTGCGAAAGAAGTCAAATATAAATTTTGGTTCCAATTGATCTATCAATCAATATTTCCTCGTCTACGATAATTACCATTTAAACACTTTTACATCTATACTCTTGTTCAATAAACTCACTTGAGATCTGCTAAATGAAATTCCATCTACCTAGGGCTGCAAACGAACCGAACAAACACAAACAAGACCTTGTTCGTGTTTGTTTGTTAAGAAATATATGTGTTCGCGAACCGTTCACGAACACTTATCGAACGAGATTTTATGTTCGTGTTCGTTTGTTAAGGAAATGAACTTGTTCGTGTTCGTTCGTGTTTTGTTTGTTAATTTTAGGCAAGAATTTGACGAACACAAATGAGCACAAACTAATGTTCATGAACACAAATGGAAACAAACGAACACAAACAATAATTCATGAACAGAATATATAATACACTGACATTTATTAGATATTTAATTTGTCGGAATTTTGAAGTATTTAAATATATATAAAAACTAAAAACACAAATGAACTATCGAACACAAACGAATACGTTACCGAACGTTCTCGAACATAAATGAACGAACACGGCCTCTGTTCATGTTTGTTCATTTAACTAAACGAACGAAATTTCTTGTTCGTGTTCGTTTGTTTAATAAACGAACGAACACAAACGGACTTCCCGCCTAACAGTTCATGAACTGTTCGCCGAGCGTTTGGTTCGTTTGCAGCCCTACATCTACCCAAATCCTGCATATAAGCAACTTCTCACAATTCAATAGTAACAAATAATTCAAATGTGACCTAGGCTCAACGCACAACTTTCACATATAGTGCTCATCTCACAAGCAAAAGATCATAACTTTACTAGAATTTTCATCTTAGCATATTTAAATTGTGTTGATCCATTTAAAAGTCAAAATAAAGATTAAAATAAATTCTACTTTCAGAAGCAGTTTATCAAAAATTCAACTTGCATATTAAAAATTACTATTTTTTCCCTTAGAAAATAGATGCTTATTCCATAAATGAACTAATAATTCGAATGATCCCAAGTACTCAATGCTCCTTTGACCCAATTAATTAATTACAATAACCTAAACATAATATTCCAAATACCTTTCCAGTTGGGTAACCGATTGCGATCGCGATTCGCAGACTATGCTATATAAGTGTATATTGTTCTAAATACAGATATAATCTCCCTTAATTCTCCTCCTAAGTTGTTATTCTTTCAGTTACAATTTGACCACATAGTTTTCAGTTACATTTTGACTACTGTATATATATATATATATATGTGATTGATAAATGATAGAACACACACTTCTCATACACTTCCCATTTTTCATTTCACGTTATTAGCACCTCTGCTCTATAATTCTTTGATTGTTGAAGATCCCTCATTCTCAAGTTTGGTGGTTGGCTGGTTGCAATCCTTGACGCCACTATTTCCAACATACCTTCAGCTTTTTTTTTTCTAATTCCAGATTCATCCATTCAGGTATGTAACAGCCTTAAATCTCCTGTTTATTTTATTTGGATTAGATAGACATGTACCATGTGCATAGATAGCATACTTGTTTTAGTAGTGGGTTTTCGAAAATTGATAACAAAACAAAATGTTTACCAAAGAAACTAGTTGAAAGATATATATGATTTGTTATAAATAAACACTTTCTACATATTGTTACCCATTCTGTTTTCTTTTCTATAGATGTATGCCCCGAACATCAACAAAAACATATAATAAGGTTTTATATATGGATTTTCATAAAAAAGTAATACGCTTTTAGATCTGTATATCAAGATTTTATATCAATTTTTTTTAACCAGCAAAGAAAAATAGGCTACAAGAATAATAAGGTTTTTAACTAGGCTACAAGAATATGCCCGATGGTTACTGCCACCATATATTACCTTTTAGATGTGAACGCCCATTTTGTTGCGGCTGTTGCGGCGGAACCCAAATTTCATGTGTCGCCGCCGATTTTTTTTAGACTCTCTCCATTGTTGTTAGTTGAATGTCAAGCAATATTTGTTCCAAATGCCTAGTGTCATTGTACCCCACTTCTTGATCTTTGTTTTTTTTCTTCGATATCCCGTTTTCCTCTGGCATGATTCTGGTGATCCCTCTCGTGACAATCACCGCTGTCGACCACCACCGTCCATTTCTAGCCACACCACCTCCAACGGCGAGTCTTCCGTGGTAGTTACAGTCAACAGTTTTTCGTGGCAGTTACAGTCAACACCCATTCAAATTGAAAATAACAGGTGCAACCATGGTAGCGCAGATTCAGGAGAACGTGATTAAATAAGAGGAACTGGATATGCAATTTTTTTCTTTAAAGCTATAATCTAATGCACCTGCTCGAATTGAAGTAATCCCAGAAGCGATTACCATACAAAGAAAACATGGGAGACCAATACGTTCCAAAGATAAAAACCCACGTAAGCGAAAAGAGCAGAATAAATCAGTTGGTGAAAATTTAATAACTGAAACCCTAGAAGAGGTAAATGTCCCAGAAGAGACAAATATAACTCCAGAGGAAAATGAAAATCCAGAAGACACACTGGTACCAAACAAAAACGAGATCTCTATCAATTATGTACAAAATAGTACAATATGGAACCGAAATGAAACACGTGTTAATGATATATTTGCATATGCTATAGCAACGGATGTAATCAATGAAAATGATTATGTACCTAAAACTCTAGAAGAGTGCATGCACAGAGTTGATGGGCCAAAATGGCAAGAGACCATAAAGGCTGAGTTAGGTTCGCTTGAAAAGCGAAATGTTTTCGGACCTGTAGTCCGAACACCCATAGACGCCAAACCAGTAGGTTATAAATGGGTGTTTGCTATAAAAAGAAATGAAAGGAATGAGATTGTACGATACAAGGCATGTCTCGCACAAGGGTTTTCCCAAATCCCAGGAGTTGATTATGAGGAAACGTATTCCCCTCTAGTGGATGCGATAACCCTTAGATTTCTAATTGGCCTTGCAATCTCAGAAGGACTTCAAATGAGACTTATGGATGTCGTCACCGCATACTTGTACGGGACACTAGAAAATGACATCTACATGAAAATCCCTAAAGGATTAAAAATGCCCGAAGCATTAAAATCAATACCTCGAGACATGTGTGCCATAAAGCTAAAAAGATCTTTATATGGTCTTAAACAATCTGGCCGCATGTGGTACAATCGGCTCAGTGAATATCTCGAAAAAGAAGAATACAAGTCTGATATAATCAGTCCATGTGTTTTTATAAAAAGATCACTCTCAAAATTCACTATAGTAGCAGTCTACGTTGATGATATAAACATCATCGGAGCTCCTAAAGAGATAGAAAAAACTGCTAATATATTAAAGAGAGAATTTGAGATGAAAGACCTTGGCACAACAAAACTATGTCTCGGCCTGCAGTTTGAGCATTTACGAAACGGTACATTCGTCCATCAGTCAAACTACATCCAGAAGATGTTAGTACGTTTTAATATGGACAAAGCTCATCCGTTTAGCATACCCATGGTTGTCCGACCGCTAGATCCTCAAAAGGATCCTTACCGCCCTCAAGAAGAAGGCGAAGAAGTACTTGGTCCAGAAGTACCGTACTTAAGTGCGATCGGTGCCCCTATGTATCTTGCAAATAACACGAGACCTGATATTGCATTCTCGGTACATGTACTAGCGAGATACAGTTCAAACCCAGCACGTAGACACTGGAATGGAATAAAACACATATTCCGATATATTTGCGGGACACAAGACTTAGGTCTTTTCTACCAGAAAGATCAAAAGTCCCAGCTTGTTGGGTATGCTGATGCTGGATATCTATCAGATCCACATAAAGCAAAATCTCAAACAGGTTATGTATTCACATATGGTGGCACATCAATTTCTTGGAAGTCAACTAAGCAAACACTTACAGCAACGTCATCAAATCATGCCGAACTAATTGCACTATATGAAGCTGGTCGAGAATGCGTGTGGTTGAGATCAATGATTACTCACATACAAGAAGCATGTGGATTAGAACAGATCAAGAAGGAGCCAACAATTATTTATGAAGACAATGCTGCTTGCATAGCTCAGATCAAAGAAGGTTACATCAAGGGTGATCGAACAAAGCACATTTCACCAAAATTCTTCTCAACATATGACTTGCAGAAAGAAGGGGAAATTGACGTTTGCCAAATCAAGTCAAATGAAAATTTAGCTGACCTATTCACAAAATCTTTACCAAGAAACAGTTTTGAGCAACTATCACACAAGATCGGTCTACGTACATTGAAAGATGTTTGTTGAATTCAAGGGGAGAATTATACACACTGTACTCTTTTTCCCATAACTAAGTTTTGTCCCAATGGGTTTTTTCTTAGTAAGGTTTTTAATGAGGCAGTACAACTGATCCAGTAGTATGAGTTTATTCTATAGGTCCTGAAGTATCTATTTAATATCATCCTGAAGTATGTTATTAACTGTGTATAATAAATAATAATATATCTGAGGGGGAGTGTTATAAATACAAATATAATCTCCCTTAAGTCTCCTCCTAAGTTGTTATTCTTTCAGTTACATTTTGACTACTGTATATATATATATATATATATATATATATATATATATATATATATATATATATATATGTGTGATTGATAAATGATAGAACACACACTTCTCATACACTTCCCATTTTTCATTTCATATATAATATAATTAGACACTCATTTTTTACTTGTCCGTACAAGACTTCTGAAATCTCATAAATGGCCCTATCCAAAAACTATAACGAGATAATCTTTTTTTTATAACAAATTCCAAAACACTATATAGATCATCTTTTTGAACCACACTTTATAAATCAATTGAGATTAGATTAAAATATAGCCAGAGTAGGCTAGAGCTGCACAAAACCAGGCTTTTTTAGTACCCAATTAAACTTAAAAGTAAATTACAATAACCTAAAAATAATATTCCAAATACCTTTTCAGTTGTTAATCGACAATCTAACTGGGTAACCGAGTGTTGCAATCGCCAATCGCTGACTATGGTATATAAGTTTATATAATTAGACACTTATTTTTACTTGTCACACAAGACTTCTAAATTCTCATAGATGACCCTGTCCAAAAAACTACAGCGGGATAATCTTTTTTTATAACAAATTCACTATATAAATCATTTTTTTGAACGACACTTCATAAATCAATTGGGATTAGATTAAAATATAGCCGGAGTAGGCTAGAGGTGCACAAAACCGGGTTTTTTTAATACCCGAGCACGAGTATGACCGGGTTTTGAATTTTCGGGTACTACCAATACCTGGGTCGGGGTCGGGTCGTGGTATTGGCCAGGAAATCTATACCATGTGTGCCCGGGTTCGGGTAGGGTTTGAGTTTGGGTTTTCTATACTCGGGTATTAGAATACCCTATTTCCGGGTTAGGATATGGCTCGGGTATAAAAAAAAAAACCCGGGTGGGTATTAGAAAACCTAGACATATATAAAAAACCCTGGCAGGGTATAAAGAAACCCCCGACATTGCATACATTTCTAACACTTGGTATCGGGTATTCCTAAAACCCAGATACGTGTATTATTAAACCTGGTTACGTGCATTGAAAAAACCCGGGCATAAAGCGGGTCTAAAAAACCCGGGTTCGGTTCTCGGCTGGAATATCATACCTGGTCCATACCCATAGGGTAGGGTCAGGTTTGGATTCAGATTGTCAATATCTGGTTTTTATAATACCCAGGTCCAGGTCTGGGTTTGGGTTTTTTGTGAACATCTAGAGTAGGCTGTTTAAGCCCACAAACAAAGTATGTTACTAAAGCCCAAACATTAGCCACGCATGGCAAAACGACGAATATAATTACTCAGCACGGGCCTGGGCCTACCCATTGATTTCAAACCCATTGATTTCAAACTCTCAGTACGGCAGTCTAACCAAAGTCGCGTGATGAGAACAACTTTACCTTTCCCAGTTTGCTTGAGAAAGGGGCTATACTTCCACCGTATCCACCATACCTATCTCCAACACACAGACGCAACGCAAGCCCAAATCCGGTGCGTGCATCCCCTTTATTATTATTATCATTATTATTTTTTATTATTATTATTAATCATTATCATTATTATTAATATTTTCTCGCATTCAAAACCTAACGATTGCTTCTTCACTTCGTTACGTATATCGATTGCTTCTTTGATTTGAGTTGCGACTTGCAGACGATAATAAATTGAAGATGAAGGTTTTTGTCAAAACATTGAAGGGGACTCACTTCGAAATCGAAGTTAAACCTGAAGATACGGCCCGTATCGTTTTGATTTTCGATTGTTTTCAATTTGTTGAATTGTTTGTGTGATTGATTGGAAGTTAGGGTTTTATATGCATTGTTTGATCTAAAGGTTTACTCGATTATGTTTAATAATTGTTTATAGCATGAGTGTTTACTTCTGGAACTGGGAATTTTGTTTTTTAGGGTTTAGGTTTGTTACTTGTTAGGGATGATGTTGTTAATTAGATTGTAGGTTTGTGTATGCATGTTTTGGTTTAAGTTTGATGAAAAGATTGGGAATTTTTGTTGATGTAGCTGGAGATGATTGTACTTATTATGGAGTTTAGTTATTATTCTTTATATTCTGTCAAGTATGTGGTTAGAAGCTGTGAAATTAGCTGTCAGAAGCGGTCACAAATGGATAGTATTTTGTGAAAATCTGCCAAAGCTTTCATAAATGCAGTTTTGGTCATGTATGAATAATACATGCTATTTTAGGGCTATTTTACTTTTGGAATGCTGATGTTAACCGATAGGTTGTGGAAAGGAACTTCAATTGACCAATTTGTAGTTACCTTGATCTGGTGTGATGAATGCTTTGTGCGTATGCATTGCGTAATTGATTTTGTGTGTATAGTTTTTATAACTCAGGAATAACTGAATAAGTTAAAAAGCTAGTTTTTGTTTACTAACTAAGTTGCTATATGAAATGTGGTTGTAAGTCGTTAGCTTGAAACTAAGGTAATATTTATATTCCAAGTAAGCACAATGATAAAGTCATCCTTGCTTCTATTTTTTTTGTTAGTCTTGTTTAGGATAAGTTTATGGTGTGTAAAATTACCTATAACCACTTTGGGTACAAATTTCTGATCTGTTTATGAATCTCGAACAGTATCAATGAGGAAATTTTTGTTTTATATGGCCTTATATGAGAATTGATAAATTACTATAAAAGTATTAAGAACAGAAGGCGTCTGCTGTGAAATCCAGCAGAATATATTTATTAGAAAGCAATTCACTTGGTGGTCCAAGGCTGTCTTTATAATGCTTGGTATAGGAATAAATTTATCTCTTCCTCTCATATGAATCTATGTAATTTGTGTTTTAGGATATATAATAGTATACATTAAGGAACTAATTTAAGTCGTTTATTGCATGAATTCAATGGTATCAAATGTGAAGTTAATGTTTGGGACAAACAAGAAAGTAGTAGGTTGGTTGCTTGCTTGAGTTGTTGCGTATGTGGACTGTTTTCCATGTTCTATTTTATTGTTACCCTTTGTATATATGGAAATTTCGTTCAAAATGAATTTAGTATTCATCATAAGTTGCACCTTGTAGGATCGTGTGATGACCCGAACGAGTCGTTCAGAGGCTTTCTCCTTGGTTTCAGGTACGGAATAACAAGAAACTAAGGTAGAAACAGCAGGCAAATCACTTTTAACTACTTGTTTATTGATTTCAAACGTTTACAGCTCAAATCTCGCACCGGTAGAACTTCGGCACGACTTCTACGCTCCGTTTCTACTGAGATCGCTCATCGGACTTATTTATACACATCTGGAACCGCTTATTGGACAGACCCAATAAGCGGTCCATGCATATGTCACATTAGCGGTCCTACTCGTGTCATATCGGCGGTCCATAAGCTGCTTTGCCGTTCGAGCGGTTCAAACATGTCCGCTCGAGCGGTCCAAACCCTAATTGGCCTAATGAGCGATCCACTAACCTACAACCTATACATTTTGACCATTTCTCATATTTCAAGCCCAGATCTAACGTTCTAAGACAATGACTCGATACCAGACGTAATCAGCAGATGTAGTGCACCAACAGACTCCCCCTCAGATGTTGATGGAGTCGACTATCGAGTCACAACAATGCTGTCTTCAGTACTTCAGTCTTGATCAGTCTTCGGGCTTCACTCTCTTTATCATTCTATCATTCTGAGACACGAACGAAGATGTAGTCGACAGACAACTGCACTAACAAACTCCCCCTTGAATGTTGACGGAATCTTTAGTGAGAGTCTTCAAACAATCACAACTCTTCAATCTTGTTCGGCCTTCTTCAGGAACTCAGCCTAGAATAATTTTTTTCTTCAGGAATTTCTTCCTGGAATCACATGCCTGGACCATTCTCTGGCTCTAACTTTCATCAGACTCCCCCTAACATAATGCTGAGATCTCTGTCTGGAAATCGTTATCACCATTGAAATCAACTCCTGGCTTTCTCTGTTTAAGCTCTCCTCTGGTTCTGATGTGTCTCCTGGCTATTCGTAGCAACAGGATCAGAAACCTGCAAAACTCAACCATACTATTACAAACTAATACAATTTGCAATTCAACTTAATGAATCAGCAAATCATATAAGAAAAATTATGAAGATCAAACTGTAGGTTACCATTCAACTTATTCATCAAGTTAATGAACCAATTTTGCATATCAAATCTTCACAATTTTACACTCTCTCCCAAACCACAAGTTCAACATGTTTTACACTTGAAATGTCAAATATCAGTTCTTCACACTCTGTTGTCGAAAATCTTTTTGTAGTTTTCAAATATCTAACAAACAAACAATATTTTTGGATTTTTGAATTTAATGAAATACAAAAATGAACACTATTTTTGAGAGATTGTGCAAGAGGATCATATCGGTTTTTGAGACATATCACCAACACCGTTGATCTTGATTAATCAGCAAATGTTAAAAACAAATTTACTTCTGATTGTCAGTATTGTTGTCCACTTAAACCTCTACACAAATTTTCAATTGATTCAAGATACGTATTTAATGTATTAGCACTTAAACTTATTTGAGTGTCCCACCTCTTGAATATACTCCCGTATCCAGATCCCAATATTCTGATTTACAGGTAAGTATAACTACAAATGATATCTGTATATAAATTAGGGGAAAAATGCGAGAACTGAGGGATCTCAGGTCAGAACTTCCGTTCAGCAGAGAGATATCAGCTTCGACTTAGCAGTGGGTCCCCTTTAGAAGATCTTTTCAGCTACAACAACTGATCATCAATTTTATTGTCTAATCAACTGAGGGCTTTATGCTCTGTTTCAAGCATATGAAGAAAGTATTAGCCAGGGACTAGGTCAGAACCACCGTTCAGCAGAAGTCCCGGAATAATACCCCAGACATCATTTGAGTACAAGAACCTAGTATTTCAGAATAAGAAACCTTTCAAACGAGATTTCAGGGGTTACCTATATATCCAAGTAGTGTTCCCCACAAAATAAGTAAGTTTTGATTTTATGTTTATATCTCGAATACAATTTACTAACTGTGTGAAGCCTACTGACACATCCTTAGTAAGACTTATTTAAAACATTTTTGAATTTACAAATCTCTAGCATGTTGTGAAAGTCCACCAATGTACTATCATCTCCTCTTTTTGCAACAAAACTCATTTTCATTTTTTTCAATTTTTTAAATTTTTCAAAATTTTCTTACTCCCCCTAAAATCAAAATATGTTTCAATTTTGATTTTCCGAGGAAAAATTGAAAACAAACTATACAAGAAATATGACAACATTATGTGAATTACCTCAATTCACCATTCTTGTGCAAAAACAATCAGAACTCCCCCTCATAACAAACTATTTTCCCATAATGATTTCAAAACACTTAAGTTTGTTTCAATCAAAATGGTTTTTCCAGAAAAATTAGTTTGTGTTCCAACCATTTGTAGATTTGGGGTTATCTCATCATCTTGTTTTCTTCAAACATTTCAAAGATTTATCATTTCCAGTTTAATCATAAACCATCAGTAGAAAATCAAGTACAAATTAATGTCCCTGATTTACCACATGTAAATCGAAAAATCACCAACGTGAAATTTCTCAAGAAATGTGCCGATTCATGATCCACGATACCATCTTGGGATCTCCGGCAAGTCAGGTTTTTTTATTTAAACAATTTCACCCAAGCCTGACTGACCTTGGGTGATTTTGAATTCTTGCTCAACAATGGTGGAAAATTTGCATCATCCATTGCTAAACTAGAATTCTCAACTTTTACCTTAACCAATGGCTCCTCTGGTTTTACCATACCAGAATCATTGCCTGCAGGTGGCTTGTCCGACTTTGATCTGTCAGATTCATCACCGACCTTTTCTTTCTTCTTCTCTCTCTGTTCTGTCCTCAGATTTGTATCTGATGAATTCGTCTTGCTTGTTTTTGCAACTGAAGGAGTCGATTCATCAGAACTTTTATTCTGTTTATCCTGTGAACCTGAGGACAAAATCTTCTCGAGATATTCTCTCGCTTTCTTCCTCTTCTTCCTCAGTCGGTCTTTCTGCCCCTGAGAAAGTTTAACTTTCGTCTCTAGAACTTTCGGTTGTTGAACTTTTGGTTCTCGAACTTTTAGTTCTTCGGGATTAACCTTGACTGGAATTCTTGCCACTTTCTGAGACATAACCCTTGATCTTCCCATTGATCTCCTCGGGCAATCTCGGGCAATGTGACCTTTGATGTTGCAATTAAAGCACCTCCTGGTCTCATATCTCCAGTACTGGCAATTAACAGCAATGTGTCCATGATAGCCGCAGCTGTAACACATTCTGTTATCGTACCAGTTATCACCATTGTACCAAACACTCAAGTCGTAACACTGTTTGGCCTGGTGATATTCCTTCCTCAACTTTGCTGGATTTGACGCTTTAGCACTGTGGTCTGACCTGCACCACTTATTACCAACATTTTTTGAGTTTTCATTTTTATTTTTTTGTAAATTTTGTTTTTGATTGGATGATCGATCCGATGAACTTTTATTATCTTTTTGTTTCTGTTCTGCTTTCTTCTTCAAAGGCTTTTGCTTAGAACATTCACCTTTTTCGGTCGATTGCAAAACAGTTTTCTGAAATTTTTCTTTCAAATTTAAAAACAATTTTTGTTTTTCTTTTTTAACATTTTCATCATCGGATGCATCATCACAATCTTCAACTTTGACAGAGTCAAAGTTTGTGACACAGTCACTTATTGGAACTGAATTGATCGGTTTTGAACAAGGAATATTCAACTTGTCAGATTTAGTCGCAAAACTGATCAATTTCTTTTCAAGTTCATCAATCTTGATCCTTGAACTCTTAGCTTCGTCTTCAAGCTTAGATATTCTTTCAAGATGAGACTTGATTGAATTTTCATTTTCATTTTTCAAGTTTTCAAGAACAGATTTTTCATTTTCCAAAACATTTATCTGTTCTTGAAGTTTCACTTCATTAGCTTTCAGATTTTTGTTCTCCAATTTTATCCAGAAATCTTCATTTTCTAAAGATTTCTGTTTGCTTTCAAAAACCTTTTCATTTTCTTTCAAACCTTTGTTCTCTAATGTCAAACTGTTCACACTACCCAATAGTTTGACATTTTCGACTTTCAACTTCTCACAAATACCCTGTAAGTCTAGAATCTGTTTTTCATCAGCTTTCTCCTTTTTGTTCAACTTCTTGATCTCCAATGCTAAACTTTCTGCATCTTTCACAAGTTTGTCATTGACTGTCTTGAAGTTGTGACAATTTGAGCATACTGATGCAGACCTTGACGATTCATTCTTCACAGATTCTTTGACTTTTACAGCTTTTTCTTTCCTTTTCTCATCCTTGATCACCATCTGTTCTTCAATTTTTCCAATGAGTTGACTAATTGTCAGACTAGAAAATTCTTCAGAACGTTTTAATTTTAAGATATAATTTTCCCATTCCTCTTGAGGTAACGCACTGACAAATTTTTCGACCCATTCCTCTGATGCTTTGGTTAAACCAACTTCGGACATTGAATGAACAAGATATATATATCTCTCAATGATACATCTTGTGCTTTCTCCTGGAAAACCTGAAAATGAATCAAACTCTTTCGTTAGTACTCTTCTTCTATCACATTCTTCTTGAGTCATGTTAAACACATTAAAACCCATGATTCAGTAACTCGGTTTTTCAGATGTGACGAATAAGCGAAACAATTGTTCGAATAAACGGTTCAAAAACTTGTCTGAAAAAGCGATCCAAATCAATCCAAATAAGCGGTCCAGATTAGTTCGGATGAGCGATCCAGGAACTGATCGAAAAAGCGATCCAGATTTTGTTCAACTAAGCGGTTCAAAAATTTGTTGTTCGACCGAATAAGCGGTTCAGACTTGTACGGATAAGCGGTTCAGGGAGTTCGGATGAGCGGTCCACAGTCAATTTTGGAGCGGTCCACAGACAACCGACCAAATGAGCGGTTCACAACCGTCCGAATAAGCGGTTCACTACCTGTTCGATCGAGCGGTCCATAGTTTCAAACTCAATTTTTACCCACTTAAACTTCGAATTTTGATCCGAAACTTTCCAGGATTTATCTCTATGCCATCGCGCACAATCCCTGAGTTTTTCAGCAAATTTCGACCGTTGAAAGTGTCTGAATCTGAAAAAGAAGGTGTAGAAGTAAGAAAAAGTGACTAAATCTAGCTGATTTCTGCAGAGAACCTCCTCCTGAGCTCTGATACCAATTGTAGGATCGTGTGATGACCCGAACGAGTCGTTCAGAGGCTTTCTCCTTGGTTTCAGGTGCGGAATAACAAGAAACTAAGGTAGAAACAGCAGGCAAATCACTTTTAACTACTTGTTTATTGATTTCAAACGTTTACAGCTCAAATCTCGCACCGGCAGAACTTCGGCACGACTTCTACGCTCCGTTTCTACTGAGATCGCTCATCGGACTTATTTATACACATCTGGAACCGCTTATTGGACAGGCCCAATAAGCGGTCCATGCATATGTCACATTAGCGGTCCTACTCGTGTCATATCGGCGGTCCATAAGCTGCTTTGCCGTTCGAGCGGTTCAAACATGTCCGCTCGAGCGGTCCAAACCCTAATTGGCCTAATGAGCGATCCACTAACCTACAACCTATACATTTTGACCATTTCTCATATTTCAAGCCCAGATCTAACGTTCTAAGACAATGACTCGATACCAGACGTAATCAGCAGATGTAGTGCACCAACAGACTCCCCCTCAGATGTTGATGGAGTCGACTATCGAGTCACAACAATGCTGTCTTCAGTACTTCAGTCTTGATCAGTCTTCGGGCTTCACTCTCTTTATCATTCTATCATTCTAAGACACGAACGAAGATGTAGTCGACAGACAACTGCACTAACACACCTGTTGGTTTTAGGGTATGTAATTTCCGTGCCGACTCTCAGACATTTTAAATTGCACCTGTTGGTCTCTGTCTGCTGATACGTAATATGCGAAACCGTAATGACAGTCTTCACATTTGCAGTTTGTTATGTGGCATACGCACATCTAACTGATTTTACAAAGTTTAACTGCCATGGAACTAGGACGAGCATTAGTTACTGGATTGACCGGTTTAACTGCTGATTTGGAAGTCGCGTTGTTAATATATATTTCTACTTGTTTTAGTATCCATTTATTGCTATAACAAGACTATATGCTCTTTTTTAAGCTAGAAGATTATGATGCTTTTTAAATAACTTAAGGAATATGTCAAGTACATTTAATTATAACAGTGACATAGAATATTTAAAATAAAGTTCAAGACTATATGCTCTTTTTTAAGCTAAAAGATTATGATGCTTTTTAAATAACTTAAGGAATATGTCAAGTACATTGAATTATAACAGTGACATAGAATATTTAAAATAAAGTTCAAATCTTCCAGTCAGTTACTAACTTATACAAAATCTTTTCTAAGATCATTAGTTCCTTGTTGGCATATAAGATCATTAGTTCCCTGTTGGCTATGATACCATTATGTAACATCGTGGCCAACACACTACTGTTCTCTTTGGCCAGTGGCCACAAGTTACAACTTACAACACAGGCTCATTGTGTTCCAAAAACAATTAGCATATTGGAGGGTTACTCATTGAATACTCAATCATATCTCGTAATGCTTTTCGCGCAATATTTCAGCACTGTAATACAAATATCATGTTTATTTTTTCCAATACTTTGAATTCTATGACAGGTGCAATCATTGATGCTTTTGTTAACAGGTGCTTGAAGTTTTGTATATGGTGTTAAGGTAGTGTGATTATTGATGCAGGTTGCTGATGTGAAGAAAAATATATAAACCGTTCAGGGACAAGATGTTTATCCTGCTGCACAGCAGATGCTTATCCATCAGGGTAAAGTTCTTAAAGATGCCACCACCTTGGAAGAGAACAAAGTTGCTGAAAATTCCTTTATCGTCATTATGCTGATGCGTGTCGGTGTGTATATAATTTGTAGTTATATTTTTAGCCCTTTTTTACACGTTAGTCAAGTTTTAAATTTATAAAACACGATATTTTACTAACACCAAACACACATATGGGCAAGTGCACCCATCGTGAGCGTAGTATAATGTTGGTAAGATACCGAGGTCGTCCAAGGACACAAGAGCTTTTAGTACCGGTTTATCCTCAACGTCTAATCAAATCAAAAGTTTAGAAAAATGTTTTAAACTAGAAAATAAAAACTAAAAAAATGCTGAAAAATAAAAATAAAAATAAAAACAGATAGACAAGATGAATCACTTGGATCCGACTCGCCTTTAGTGTAACCTTTGATTATTTCCGCACTTTTGTACTTTTTAAGAGATTATCTTAGTTATAATAGTAGGCCCCTCTTTTGAAGGTGACGTTACCCTCAACCCAGTAGTTTGAGTCAGCAAGGATACAATCCTAAAGGGTTGGATTATTGAAAGATAATTAATTAAGTTATTAATGCGTAATGCGGTAGGCCCCTCTTTTGAAGGTGATGTTACCCTCGGCTAAGTAGTCTGAGTCAGCAGGGATACAGTCTTAAGTAGCCGGGTTAATGTTTTAATAGTAGTTTACATATGAGGGGATCAAGAAGTTCGGACCCCCGCCATCCAATACCAGTGGGTATTGAAGGAGGTCCTACTAAAGACCCAGGTCCTTGCAGGATCTATACACTGAACAAGGCAAGACTCTTACCAAACCATTCCCTTAACCCCCGACCAGGTAGCCAACATATCTCCATATAGACCGTGGAGATATGAATGCTGTAAATCTTTTATTTTATATAGACAGTAAAATAACGCCAAGACACCACAGACAAATGATAAGGAAGATTCACCTTCAACATAAGAAACTAGTTATTAAAGTCATTAATACATAACCAAACAAAAAGTGCGAAAAGATTAAAAGTAAAAAGTATTACACTAAATGCTTGTCTTCACCAAGTGATGTAAGAGACTTAGGCAAACATGGCCTTCGATTGTCAAGAACTCTTACGATCAATCTTGGATCCCGAGACTACTACACACACTCTATGATGGATGATGGATGATAGTGGTGGATGTGGGTTATGATGGTGGTGGTGGGTGGGTGAAGTGTGAGAGGGGTGGTTTGCCAAGGGATGGTTTGCAAATAAGCCAAGCACCCCTATTTATAACCTGCATAGAAGCCCGGACACGGCCCCGTGTTCATTGGGCACGGCCCCGTGTCCACCCATCTTCTCTTTCTTTATTAAATGCAGTTTGTCTACATTAGTTGACCACGCCCCCGTGTCCGCTGGGCACGACCCCGTGTGCAGAAGCGTATCTATAATATCAAGATTTTCCTAGATTCTGCGAATCTTAGAGTTGACCACGGCCCCGTGTCCGCTGGACACGCCCCCGTGGTGGGTGATAGAAGCTTCTACAACTTTGTCTTTTTTGCAGACACTTGGGCACGCCCCTGTGCTCATTGAGCACGGGGCGTGTTCAGCCTTCTGTTCTCTTATTTTTGCTTGGGAAGATGCTGTCGGGGGGTCGGGCATGCCACGTTTATTCCTTTTCTTGTATTTATGTTAGATTTAGCTCCCTTTTTGCTTCTTTTGTTCATTTAAGCTCATTTAATCCTGAAAATACAAAAGGAAGACAAAAACACACTTTTTCCAACATTAGTACTAAAAAAGGGTTAGTTTTATGCCACATTTGATGTAATTTATATGTTTCATTTTGCGCACATCAAATACCCCCACACTTGAATCTTTGCTTGTCCTCAAGCAAAACTCTTTATAATGTGGCTTACACTCCCAAATGGAATGAGTAGAAGAGAAGGTTTTTGGGCTTGTCATAGAGTTTCGGGATTTCCAAGATTCTTTATAAAGTTTTATTTTTATTTATTTACGATCCTATTCGTCATGATTTATTTAAACCACTACATAAGATAAATTACTTATTAGGGCATAACATGCCTTTTTTTTTAAATTCCATTTATATACAAGTTCACATACCTCACGGGGGATCACTCAACACTCGGCCGAAGATGTATTTTAGTGAAACACTCGAGAGCGGCATGGAACTTACTCCTACCATAAGCTTGCCAAGCAATCAATCCTCCTCCTTTTTAACTATACACCTTTGTAAATATCAAGAGGACTTTTGGGGGAAGGGTTAGGCTTGGGTTAAAGGTAGGTGGTTGGGTTAGTGGTTAGTAGAAAAGGGCGAAAGACGTAAAAAGCGTCGGTTTTCGTAAGACTTTTTATTTTTTGTAACTTTTTATTTTGATGAAGCAATTCTTCAAACAAAGTTCTTTTTGATAAACTTGTTTGTTTATTTCCTTTGGCTTCATCATATATATATATATATATATATATAGGGGATGGTTCAAATGAAAACCACTTTTAACGCGAAAACTCGAAAACTAACTAAAAAAAGCCTAAAAAACACACAAAAATTTTTTTTTTTTTTTTTCAATTTTTTTAATAAAAATCGCTAGTTTTTATATATAAAAAAAACTTTTTTTCAAAAAAAAAAAAAAAAAAAATTGTGTAGTGCACATGTGTAATAATACACATGTGTAGTACACAGACACATGTGCAGTATTACACATGTGCACTACACAAAATTTTTTTTTTTTTTTTTTTTTTTGAAATTTTTTTTTTTTTAATAAAAAAACCTGCGAAAATTTGATTGAAAAAAAAAATTTTTTAAAAAAAAATTTTTTTGCATGTTTTTTTGGCTTTTTTTAATTAGTTTTCGAGTTTTCGCGTTAACTAGTGGTTTTCATTTGAACCTTCCCCTATATATATATATATATATATATATATATATATATATATATATATATTCAAGGAATGTCATATGAAAAACCGAGCTTTTTACTAAAATAAAGGGTTTAAAATAAAAAAGGGTTTTGGTGGGTAAAAGGGTGTTTGTTTTGGGTTAAGAAATGAAAAGGTTTAGGCTCAAAGGGGTTAACTAGGGGAATTTTTGGGTAGGTGGTAAAAAAAGAAAAATAATGGTGTAGAAATAAAAAGGGTTAGTCCTAATGCCTCCATCATTTACTTACTCGGGTTTAAGTTGGTAAGGACCGAGAATGTGTCGTCGTGGCAAGTTCTAGAGTTGTAAGAAACCAAGCGGCTATTCACACAAGAAACGGAAAATGAGCATTTAGTTTAAAGATGTGTATTTGTATGCTCAATAAAGGCTCAAAACTCACTTTTTGTGGGAATGGGTTTTTATGTGATCAAGTATATATAATCAAATTTTAACTAGATTTGTCATGTCGTTTCATAATTTTCTTATGTTGGTTCCCTTTATCACGACGCTATCGGTTGTAAATTTGTAAAAATATAACCTTTTTTAGAACTTGAAATTCCCAAATTAAACCTAGACAAGTAAAAAAAAATGAAAATTTTTTGAAAAAAATTGGGGTGTTTAGCGGTTCCAATAGAGTTTTGTGTAAGGCTCGTAATTAGGACTTGCAAGATTCGAGGTTTTAGCATCCCCCCACACTTAAATTACACGTTGTTCTCAATGTGTCCCAAAAATAAGTTTTTAGGTTGATTGAATGTATAAAAAGATGTGAAAAAGCAAAAATTTATGTTACTGGGCGTCTGGACACGGCCCTTGGTGTCCGGGCACGGCCCTGTGTTCAGATCGCCAGTAACAGAAAATAAAACAAAGTAACAGAAGGCTGGACACGGGGGCGTGTTCAGTGAGCACGCCCCGTGTCAAGGTACCTGAACTGGGCATTTTTCTGCAGATGGTTGAGCATGGGGCGTGTTGGGTGGACACGGCCCGTGCTGAACTTGCTGTAATGAAGAAAAATTGTCGGGTGGCCCTGTTTTTGTGCATGGGGCGTTGGTTCAAGTTTCCCTTGGTATACTTCACCATCCCGAGTGTGTTTTATTCCTGAAAATTAAAACTAAACTAGAAAACATAAAAATTAATCTAAACTAAACTAAGGATAGTTCCGCGGAATGCCTCCGTGGTGCGCCACGTTTATAAGGGTCCTTGGCTAGACCCAAAGCCTGGTCATATGTTACCCAAGTGGGATGTTTTGCATCCCATGTTGCACCGTCGGAGAGCATCATCCAAACTCGAGTCTATGACCTTCATGTAATTGACCGGGTCGTCGTCTTCTACTCTCTTTCCAACTCCAAACTTCATTTCCTTGTCCCCAATCCTCAATGTTAGTGTTCCACCATTCATGTCTACCACTGCGTGGGCCGTAGCTAGGAATGGCCTTCCTAAGATGAGTGGTACTTCGGTATCTTCCTCCATATCTAGTATGACAAAGTCGGTCGGGAAGACAAATTCGCCGACTTTGACCAATAGATTTTCAGGGACACCTTGTGGATATTTGACGGACCTATCAGCGAGTTGTATGCTCATTTTTGTAGGGCTTGTTTTCCCTATGCCGAGTCGGTTGAACATTGATGCGGGCATGAGGTTGATGCTAGCCCCGAGGTCGGCTAGTGCATTGCGAATGGGGGATTCCCCAATCGAACAAGGAATTGTGAAGCTTCCAGGGTCGATCTTCTTTTGCGGGAGTTTGTTGAGTAGCAAGGCGGAGCACTCTTCGCTTAAATTAACTAATTGCAATGATTCAATTTTCCTTTTATGAGTGAGGAAGTCCCTCATAAATTTTGAATATCAAGGCATTTGAGTTAGGACTTCGATAAATGGAACATTAACATGCAATTGTTTTAGCAAATTTTCGAACTTTGCGAATTGCTCATCGGGCTTTTGGTGAATTAACCGACCGGGGTACGGAATCGGAGGGTTCTTGGTGGGCTCTTGATTTGGTGGAGAAGCCTTTTCATGTTGAGGCATGAGTGGAGTTGTGGTTTCGCTAGACCGGCTTCTTTCAGTTGGAGGTAATGGAGCCTCCTCGGGACCCACGGTACGGTTTCTCAATGTGATGAGATGTACTTGCACCTTTGGGTTGGTTTCGGTATTACTTGGTAACGCGCCTTGTGGTCTCTCGGAGAAATTTTGAGCTAGTTGATTTAATTGTTTTTCAATGTTTTGAATACTAGCTTGTTGATTTCTAAAATTCGATTCCAATTGTTGAAATCGATTCGAGTTTTTCTTTTCGGTGTCAGAGATGAGGCAAGATACGGTATCTTCAAGCCTTTCTCGTCCCCCTTGTTGTTGAGAGAAATTTTGTGACTCGTTTCTTGGTTGTTGAAAGTTTGTTCGTTGGTTTAGCTTTTGTTGGTTACTACTATTGCCAAGTTCTCTCCAACCAAGGTTAGGGTGGTTACGCCATCCTTGGTTGTAGGTACCCGTTGGAGGACCCGACGGCCTAGGTCTATTATCAATAGAGTTTACCGATTCTGTTTGATTATCTACTTCTTTCATACTACTCCAATTTTCATGTGGCCCACCACACCCCTCACAAGCCATAACCGAGGCCGTTTTTGCCATCTCTAGCTTTTTTATTTTTGAAGAAAGGGCCTCGATTTGGGCTTGTAAAGAAGTGCTTTCATCAACCTTATGGGCGCCCGGGGCAATAGATTTATTTCCTCGGGGAGTGTGCCACTGAAAATTGGTTTGAGCAATTTCCTCAATTTGATTATATATTTCATTTGGGAGACGATTACCTAAAAGTCCCCCGGAGCTAGAGTCAAGTGTTTGTCTTGTGTGTGGCAACAACCCATTATAGAAAGTGGATACTTGTTGCCATTCCGCAAGACCGTGATGAGGACACTTTCTTAGTAGCTCCTTGAACCTTTCCCAAGTTTCATATAAGGATTCCCCATCCTCTTATGAATATGTATTTATTTCAGTCATTAATTTAGCCGTTTTAGCAGGAGGGAAGTACTTATATAGAAACTTTTGGGCTAGTTCATCCCAGGTGTTTACCGAGCCAACTGTGAGGGTATTAAGCCAAGCCTTAGCTCGGTCTTTTAGTGAAAATGGAAACATTCGAAGGCGGATGGCGTCGTTTGATGCTCCATTGATCCGAAAGGTATCACATATTTCTAAGAAATTAGTAATATGTAGATGGGGATCCTCGTCCGCAAGCCCATGGAAGGTTGCGGAGCTTTGAAGCATTTGTATCAAATGCGGCCGAAGTTCAAAGTTGTTGGCTTCGACATTTGGTGCATTGATAGCGGCGCCGAGATTACCTACAGTGGGTCGTAGGTAATCCATGAGGGTACGTTGGTCCGCCATTGGAAGTGGGTCCCCCGAAACTTTCTCTTGGTTTTTAGCTTTAAGTCTTCTTCTTAGAAAGCGTTCGGGTTCGTCTAGGGGTTCTTTTATGTCTCTACTAGAACAGGAGCTCATACACTGCGTGGAAAGTTCAGATGTGGCGCCTGGGTTCCAAGTCCTGCAATAAAAACAAAAAGAACGTTGGTCAAAAGCTTCACCACGGCCCCGTGCTCAGATGAACACGGCCCGTGGTCGGAGATACAGTGATTGTTTTCCGGATCCCTGTTACTGGGGAGCTCGACACGGCCCCGTGTTTCACCGACATGGCCCCGTGCTCAACTCTCTGTAACTCGGAAAATAAAAACTGCCAGTAACAATGCTGGGCACGGCCCGTGTCCGACCAGGCACGGCCCTTGCTGAGCTCTGCAGAAGCTGAAAAATTAAGAAAAAAATCCTAAGAAAAATAGAGAAATAAGAAAAACGATTAGGCCGTTGATACCTAACGTTCTTAAAATCCTTGTGTCCCCGGCAACTGCGCCAAAAACTTGATGCCTGTCGGTGTGTATATAATTTATAGTTATATTTTTAGCCCTTTTTGCACGTTAGTCAAGTTTTAAATTTATAAAACATGATATTTTACTAACACCAAACACACATATGGGCAAGTGCACCCATCGTGAGCGTAGTATAGTGTTGGTAAGATACCGAGGTCGTCCAAGGACACAAGAGCTTTTAGTACCGGTTTATCCTCAACATCTAATCAAATCAAAAGTTTAGAAAAATGTTTTAAACTAGAAAATAAAAACTAAAAAAAATGCTGAAAAAAAAAAGATAGACAAGATGAATCACTTGGATCCGACTCGCCTTTAGTGTAACCTTTGATTATTTCCCCACTTTTGTACTTTTTAAGAGATTATCTTAGTTATAGTAGTAGGCCCCTCTTTTGAAGGTGACGTTACCCTCAACCCAGTAGTTTGAGTCAGCAAGGATACAATCCTAAAGGGTTGGATTATTGAAAGATAATTAATTAAGTTATTAATGCGTAATGTGTTAGGCCCCTCTTTTGAAGGTGACGTTACCCTCGGCTAAGTAGTCTGAGTCAGCAGGGATACAGTCCTAAGTAGCTGGGTTAATGTTTTAATAGTAGTTTACATATGAGGGGATCAAGGAGTTTGGACCCCCGCCATCCAATACCAGTGGGTATTGAAGGAGGTCCTACTAAAGTTGACCCAGGTCCTTGCAGGATCTATACACCGAACAATGCAAGACTCTTACCAAACCATTCCTTTAACCTCCGACCAGGTAGCCAACATATCTCCATATAGACCGTGGAGATATGAATGGTGTAAATCTTTTATTTTATATAGACAGTAAAATAACGTCAAGACACCACAGACAAATGATAAGGAAGATTCACCTTCAACATAAGAAACTAGATATTAAAGTCATTAATACATACCCAAATAAAAAGTGCGAAAAGATTAAAAATAAAAAGTATTACACTAAATGCTTGTCTTCACCAAGTGATGTAAGACACTTAGGTAAACATGGCCTTCGATTGTCAAGAACTCTTACGATCAATCTTGGATCCCGAGACTACTACACACACTGTATGATGGATGATGGATGATGGTGGTGGATGTGGGTTGTGATGGTGGTGGTGGGTGGGTGAAGTGTGAGAGAGGTGGTTTGCCAAGGGATGGTTTGCAAATGAGCCAAGCACCCCTATTTATAGCCTGCACAGAAGCCCGGACACGGCCCCGTGTCCGTTGGACACGGCCCCGTGTCCACCCATCTTCTCTTTCTTCATTAAATGCAGTTTGTCTGCATTAGTTGACCACGCCCCTGTGTCCGCTGGGCACGACCCCGTGTGCAGAAGCGTATCTGTACTATCAAGATTTTCCTAGATTCTGCGAATCTTAGAGTTGACCACGGGCCCGTGTCCGCTGGACAACGCCCCTGTGGTGGGTGATAGAAGCTTCTACAACTTTGTCTTTTCTGCAGACACTTGGGTTCTCATTAAGCACGGGGCATGTTCAGCCTTCTGTTCTCTTGTTTTTGCTTGGGAAGATGCTATCGGGGGTTGGGCATGCCACGTTTATTCCTTTTCTTGTATTTATGTTAGATTTAGCTGCCTTTTTGCTTCTTTTGTTCATTTGAGCTCATTTAATCCTGAAAATACAAAATGAAGACAAAAACACACTTTTTCCAACATTAGTACTAAAAAGGGGTTAGTTTTATGCTACATTTGATGTAATTTATATGTTGCATTTTGCGCACATCAATGCTATCGAAGGTTAAATTAATTCCCCTTTATCTCCAAACATGCAAATATTTTTATTTACTGAACATGTCTTTTAGGAATAAAGGAAGTTGGTTATGACTTATCGTATAAGAAATTGCGTTACTCGTTTAATATTTTCTTTTCTGTTTTATGTCAATGTTAAATACAGAGTAAGGCACCCTCCGGTCAAACCTCAACAGCAGCAACTGCCCCTAAGGTATTGACTTATATCTCTTTATATATATAATTAAACATTTATTATTTGGTGTTGCTTTAGTTACATCTTCATTCATCACATTGATGTGTGTGATGTGCATTAACCCTACCGTAATTATGCAGGCACCTCAGACAAGTGCTACAGTCGCTCCCCCGGTGCCAGCTGTCACACAGGTGTAATTTTTCTAATTTCTAGTTTTTCTAATTTCTTCCCTAGCCGAGTGTGAACGATTCCCTTTTGATTTACCAGAAGAAGCAGAAGAAGAATTAGTAGCAGGTTATCAAACCGAATATTCCGGTATAAAATTTGGTTTATTTTGCGTTGCTTCATATTTAAATCTACTGGTTTCTTCATTATTTATAACAGTTCTTTACTTGGGGGGTTGGAATCTTTCTATTCCGTACATACCTATTCCCGATCCTCCTCCAGCTGTAACCCAGTAAGCTTAAGCTGCTATATCTATTTGCTGCATATCTATTCATTATATTCATATTTAAAATTCCTGCTATTTAATCTACTTTCTCTGATTGCAGGCCTGCACCCATTCCTTCAGTCACTCCAGCTTCAGATAATGCTCCGTCAGTATTTCTCCAATAAGATGAGATAGCTAATCATATTATTAAATTAGTAAACACTCATATTAGATGGTTGGTGATATTATAGGCAATGTTGCAGAAATCGGCCTAGGCGGCCGATTAATCGGCGCCAAGGCGCTAGTCGGTGGGTTACTGCCTAAATATAAGCTAGTCGGTCAAAAAAATCGGTTATGGTCAAAATCGGTCAAAGTCGGTAAAAGTCGGACAAAATCGGTAAAAGTCGGTCAAAATCGGTAAAAATCGGACTAATCAGGCCCATGTTTTTTAACCCAAAAAACCCAATTTTTGAAACCTGGCCCATGGTTTAAAGCCCAAATTTTAGTTATAAACCTATTTTAACATTTAAGTTTAGGTATTTTAACATTTAACTCCCTCTATCTTTCACTAGTTTACATATGGTTCCTAAACTTTTAAATTTATTAATAAAAAATATAAAGTTAGCTCCTAAACTTGTAAATTTATTAATAAAAAGTATAAGCTTATCTATATATATATATATATATATATATATATATATATATATATATATATATATATATATATATATATAAATTTGTAAAATTATACTTAAAAAGTCCAATCCAATTAATCCCGACTAATCCCTATTAATCCCGATTAATCCCTAGGCGGTACCTCACCGCCCGACTAGCGCCTAGCGCCTTCTACAACATTGATTATAGGTCAGAGAATGTATACGATCAAGCAGCATTAAATCTGGTTTCAGGAAGCAATTTGGAGGGTAGAATCCAGCATCTGCTTGATATGGGTGGCGGTATTTGGGATAGGGATATGGTTATGTGTGCCCTTCGTGCTGCTTTCAACAATCCAGAAAGAGCTGTCGAGTATCTATATTCTGTAAGTATATCGACACACTTTTCAAAACTAAACGTGATGCATATAATGAATAAGAACTAAACATGACGTACATAATCTCTCTGGGAATTTCCGAGCCAGCTGATCTTCGTCCAGCAGCAGGAGCTTCACCGGTGCCAGGTGTGCAGGCGGTGAACCTCCCTGCTCAGCCTGCACAACCAGCTGGAGCTGTGGCGTCAACTGGACCTAATGCAAACCCGTTGGATCTTTTTCCTCAGGTATTTTGTTGTTGACTTGTCATTGACTCATTGTTCTTATTTCATTATAACCATGTTAAATGTTAAAGTTGTTACGTATGGCCCAGGGTCTTCCTGACATGGGTGTAAATGCTCCTACTGGTGCTACAAGCAATCTTGATTTTCTACGTAACAGTCCACAGGTATACTGTATACACACTAGTCCCACCACACTAGCACTTGTATATACTCAGGGTTCTGCTGATTTAAATAAAAAATAACCGTCTATGTTTCTGTTTACAGTTCCAAGCACTTCGAGCCATGGTGCAAGCTAATCCACAAATCTTGCAGGTATGTTTTGATGTATGTACACACGCGTATATATATATACACATACACAGGGGTGTGCACGGTTCGTTCGGTTTAGTTTTTTAAAACCGTTTGGTTTCGGTTTTTTCAGTTTTAGCAATGGTTTGGTTTTTCGGTTTTTGAAACAAATTAGGTAAGATTCAAAAATAAAAATATAATTCAAGGTTTAAGAATCTTTCTTAGATGTTTACACTTAGGTTAATATTTTTAATTTATATTGTTTACGTAAATCTAACTTTCTAATCTATTATAATGTTTCTCCAAAGTTTTTATTAAGATGTTTTCTTTTATAATACTTTGAAAATAATTTAATTTATATGTTAAATTTTGTTTTTTCTTGTAGACAATGGATTAATCATTTCAATGATAAATAAATATGTTAATGTTCTTATTATAAATACTTAACATTCAAGAATAAATTAATCATCATCATCATACTCAGTAAATCCCACCAATAGCAAAGCTAAGGTATGGTCTGACGAGGGTAAGATGTATACAACTTTACCTCTACCCCGTAGGAATCCATAGCGGACGCTATCGCGAATAGCGTAGCAACGCGGCCATATGCCGCTACAAGGTACTATGCGACCAAATATCGACCAGATAGCAACGTCCGACGGCAGATTCCGGCGCCGGTGCTGCAACTTCTGCCGGAAATGAGGAAGAGGGAAACCAGAGGCTCAAATTGATGGAAAGAAAGAAGCGGTACCTTGTTTTGATGACGTTCATAGTAGTTTTCCCTCTGTATTTCTGTAATTTCATGCTGCGGTGGATCTGGACGGCGGAGCTTACAAATGGGGTGACGAATTAGATATTTAGGTTTAAATTAGTTTGTATAGTTTTACATATTAGCCTCTCTGTCATTCTGTAGTTTACATTTACCCTCTAACTTGTAAATTTTTACATAAAAAGAGTGAAATTAGTTTGTGTATTTTAACATTCAACCCCCTCTATCTTCACCAGTTTACATTTGGTTCTTAAACTTACAAATCTATACATATAAAGTATAAAAGTAGCATTATAATATATGCAATAATTATAAATAGCTATATTTTTATTTTTAAAATTTTCTAGTACCTTATCGCTAAACACGAAATAGCTGGTGCTATTTCGTCGCTATCGCTACGTAGCATATAGGTAGCCTGTCGCTATTGACCGTTATTCGCTATCGATAACTATGAGCCTTGGACATAAGGCACTCAGCAATTAAGACAAAGGCCGATTAGTGCTTGCACTCCCTTGTCTTTCGGCTATCAACGCCACCACGTGATGCATGATTAACCATACCCCTCTTTTAACGTTATTTTCATGAAACTAGTAAAATAACGTTAAAAATAGTGCACTTTCACTTTTGCCTAGGGGTGTTCAAAAAACTCGTGGCTCGCAGCTCGCTCGAAACTCGTTCGAAAAAAACTCGGCTCGAAATTGGCTCGGCTGTAGACGAGCCAGCTCGGCTCGGTTTGTAAACGAGCCGAGCTTGAGCTTGGCCTGGCTTGGCTCGTGAGCTCGTGAGCCGGCTCGATAAGGTTTACATCCTTATTTTTTTTGTCCCACATCGATTAGAAGACAAAAACTAAGGGAGTATCTCCCCTATAGAAGAAGGTAAAGATAATGTACAAAGTGGGCTAACTTTTTATACTTGCATATTTAGCCATTTGGTTAAATTAAATTGCAATTATAGCCCTTAGTCTATGAAGAGATTCATTTTTGAGAGCTTTTTTAAGTAGTAAATATTGCCGTTCTTTGGCATTCGAGCTAGATCGAGCCGAGCTAGCTCGAATTTTAATCGAGTCGAGCTCGAGCCTCAAATCTCAGCTCGTTTTGAAATTCGAACTCGAGCCGAGCCAGCTCGAATTGAGTTCGAGCCGAGCTCGAGCTGGGTCGAGCTCGGCTCGACTCGGCTCCTTTACAACCCTACTTTTGCCCCCCCCCCCAGCGCCCACACATATATACATTATATGCACATATCGCAAGCGGGGCGTATCAAGAATAAACTTAATAATTCCTAAATCAATATATAACAAAAACTAAAACGATATGATTTTTTAAGTTATTTGGTTTGGGGTTATTTCGGGTTTTTTTAAATGCAAACCGTAACCAAACCACAAGTTTTGGTTCTTTTTTTTGTGCTGTTCGCTTAAATCGGGTTTTCCGGGTTTCTGCTCACCCCTAATACACACACACACACACGAGTAGATACAGTTGACTACGCATAATGCTAGCATGTTATGACGGTGTTGACAGCCTATGCTTCAAGAGCTGGGGAAGCAAAATCCTCACTTGGTGAGACTCATTCAGGAGCATCAAGCTGATTTTCTTCGTTCGATTAACGAACCTGTTGAAGGCGGAGAGTATGTTTTCCGTCAATACCTAATCTTTTGTACTTAGTTTATGGTTCTTAAGACGAAATCTAACAGGGTCTAAATTTCAGGAATGTACTCGGTGTTCTTGCTGCAGCAATGCCACAGGCTGTTACTGTTACACCTGAGGAACGTGAAGCCATCGAACGCGTAAGTTATATATTTTCCAGAGTAAATTGCTATTTTCGTCCCTGAGGTTTGCTTAGTTTTGTGACTTTCGTCCAAAGGTTTGTTTTTCCACATCTGGATCCAAAAGGTTTAAAATCTTTGTCATTTTCATCCGGCTTGTTGACTCGATCCATTTTTCTTCGTCAACTCAGGGGTATTTTCGTCTTTTTACTTATATATATATTTGTTTTTAGTTAACATGGGTATTTGAAATACTTGTACATAAAGTGAAAAGGACAGAATTACCCTTTAAGTTAACCAAAAAAGACGGAAATACCCTTGGTTTAACGGAGAAAAATGAATAGAGTTAACATGCCAGATGAAAATGAAAAGATTTTAAACCTTTTGGATTTATATGCGGAAAAACAAATCTTTGGACGAAAGTCACAAAGCTGGCCAAACTTCAAGGACGAAAATGGCATTTTACTCTATTTTCCATCTGCTTCAGTAAGATAGTTTGGAGGAAAAAGAAAGAATATTAACGCAGAGTTATCGTTTCAGCTTAAAGCAATGGGATTTTACAGAGCACTAGTATTAGAGGTGTTCTTCGCGTGCAACAAGCACGAGGAGCTGGCAACTAATTATCTATTAGATCACATGCATGAGTTTGAAGACTAGTTATAGTGTTGTTAATAAAATGGTAATGGTGGACTAATCAACCCCCCCTGCCTGCCTTTGTTTATGTGGTTATTTCTTCTCTTTTTTTCGTTTTTATTTAATTTCCGAGTGGTTATACTTGTGGAAATATGTGAGTGTCAGTTGGGGAAAGACGAAATGTTAGTGCATGCGTCTGTCGACTTCGTCTTGTATCGAGTCTGGTATTAGAATGTTAGATCAGGGCACGTATTTCGAGATTTCATGTAATTCCGCTTGGGAGGTTAATTCTGCTTGAAAAGTGCTTGTGGTAATTCCGCGTGGAATTAAGTTCTGCTTGGAATCTTAATTCCGCTTGGAACACTTTCAAACGGAATCATGGTTCTATAAATATCCCCCTCCAAGCGAAATTAGATAGATCTTTCCGGTTTGTGCAACGAAGTGCTGCCGAAGTGTCGACTCACTGTAAATTGGCATCTGATCAATAAAATCGACAGTTAAAGTGTGTACATTGCTGAATTGAACTCATTACGATTGTTTCCGCCTTTCGTTTTGAGTATAAACTCTTCTGATCGACTCGTTTGGGTCCGAAAACGATCCTACAAGTGGTATCAGAGCTCAGGAGGAAGAGTTCATACCAATTCAGCTGCAAATTCTGATTTCTACACCTTCTTTTTCAAATTGAACTTGATTTTATGGTTAAAATGTCTTGAATTTCTCACAGTATACTCACTTTTATGTATTAACGAACCCTTGAAAGTTTCAAAACTAAAATCGGCCTACAACTTGATTAATTTGACAATTTTCAGTTCGAGATGATGATGTCAGCATAATTCCGCACGAGATCAGGGGTAATTCCGTTTCAAAAGTTAATTCCGTTTGAAATCTCACACGAAATTAGCTATTTCCGCTTCAGTGTGGTAATTTCGTTTGAAAGGTTCAAACGAAATTAGGTATTTCCGTTTCTGGTGGTAATTCCGTTTGAGTGATTTCACGCGGAATTAGTTATTCCGCTTGAAAGGTCTGATCCTGTTTGAAAAGTTTGATAATTCCGCATGGAATTAGTGATTTCGTTTGAAAATTGTAATTCCGTTTGAAAGTAACCGCTTGAAAGTAATTTCGTTTGAACAGAATAATTTTGTGATTTAAAAAAAACGAAACATGGAAGAGGAATTTTATAACGCCTTTGCTACCCCGATCTCAGTTACTCAGCAGACAATGTTGGAAAATGAAATAGGGACTATGCAAAAACCGCCTAAGCTCATGAACATTGAGGAGTATAAAGGATGGGAAGGACGTTTTGAAAACTGGGTTCAAGCAAATTTTTTGGATGCTTGGGAATGCGTCGAAACGAAATATGTTAGACCGACAAATGACGATGAAGAAGAGATTGCTATCAAAGATATGAGTGCTGATGATAAAAAGAAATACAAGAAGGAAAAAATGATGCAAAGTCTCTTACAACAAGCTGTGAAAGAAGACATTTTGGTCTTATTGCAACATAATGGAAGTGCTTATTCGATTTGGAAAGCTTTAAGATCAAAATTTGTTGGTAGTCAAGAGATGATCAAGAACAAGAAATCGCTTCTGAAGAAAGAGTTTGATCTGTTTCGTGGGTTGAAAAATGAAAGTACAAAACAGATAATTGAAAGGTACTGCAATTTGTTGGTAAACATGAGAAGGGTGAGCATCAATAAGGACAATGAGGAGTTGATTGAGAAATTAGCAGATGCGTTGCCACACGAGACTTGGGGCACATATCTCATGATGCTAAGGAACAAGAAAGGTTTTAGCAATCTGACACTTAGCAAAGTTATTGAAAAGATTGAAGCTCAGGAGATGGAACAGAGAAAGATCTCAAGAATGAAAGATTTCGATGGTGAGCAAGACATTGGGCTTTATATAAAGCAGGGTTGAATGACAAAACCACCAATTTGTCTCCAAAGATTGAAACTGCTTTTAATGCAAAGAGTTCATCTGGAAGTTCATCCAAAGGATCAAACAGTAACACAAGTTTTTCATCATATCCATCATTTGATCCGAACATTTCAGCAACCAAGAATGGCAGGAAGTTACAATGCAACATTGTACTGAATCTAGAAAATGATCAGGGGTATTCTGAAGAATTAGCCAAAAGCCATATGTCATTGTTGGGGATTGTGTTAGAGTCTTATGGAAGTTTTGTTGCAGGTCGGATCGGGAATCTAATGCTTACAAAAGAGGATTACGATCAGATCGATGCTGAGGAAATGGAATTGATGGATATTAAAAGGTGTTTGGCTAGTGTGTTAAGACGAGCCGAGAAATTTAAGCAGATCACAGGAAGAGATGATTTACGTGAAGCTAATGTTTCTACTTTAGGTTTTGATAAATCTAAAGTTACTTGTTTTCGTTGCAGGGAAAAAGGACACTTCAAGAGGGAGTGCACTAATCGCGAAGCAAGTGGAGCTCAAAATCCGTTCAACAACAACAATGATTACTACCGGAAGGCCATCTATCATCAAGTTGCTCAACAACAACAAGAACCATAAGTGGCACATGGTAGAAAAGTAATTGAAGAAACATCAAAGAAAGCTTGTCTGGTGAATCAAAATGATCAACAAGTTTCAACAGGTTTCAATTGGGACAAATATGTTTCAGCTGATGGAAAAGCATGTTTGATTGATCAAGATGATGAAAAATTACCAGAAGGGTTTAGATGGGAGAATTTCAACTGGGATGATTATGATCCAAACAAAACTTCAACTCAAAAAGTTTTTGTTGCTCAAATTGAAGAAGATAGTGATGATGGTACTGAGTATTATGCAAGAAGGATGGATAAACATTTGAAACAAATGGCAGAAAGTGATAGTGAAGATGAAAAAGCTAAGAAGAAAAAGAAGAAAATCAAAACACCGGTCAGCAGTGATGATGAATATGTTCCGGTGGTCAGAAGAAAAGTGAAAGAAGTTCCAGCTTTCAAGATTGATGAAGAAGCTGATGCAAAGAAGAGTCCAGTGATTTATGAAAACTGTGAAGCTGTAAAGAAGCAAAAGAGTACTTTGATTCACAACATGAATAGATTGAAGGAGTCTTATGGTGTGCTGAACAAAGCCATGAATATGTACAATGATACAAGCGAAGAACAGGCAACAGCAATGAAGACACTTCAAGGAGCTTTCATGATAAAGCAAAAAGTTGTGAATAATTACATTGAGAAGTGTGCTGTTCTGGAACAGAAGTTGGAAACTCAAAGAATTGAAACAGAAAGAGTTAATCGTTTGTTGAAAAGTTACTCATGTACTTCTTATGTCATTGACAGGATTTATCCAACTGTTGAAGGCATGAAGGCATTTGAGGATGATGAAGTAACTGAAAAACAGAAGGTTTCTGAAGAAAAGACTCCTGAAAAGAAGAAAGAAAAGAAGAAGGATACTAAAGAAAAGACATCTGGTAAGAAACAAGGTGTCAGTTACAACAAGTGTCCACCCCCGCTTGAAAATGGATATTCTCCGAGAAATCCAAATTCAGAAAGAGTCAAAAAGGCAACAAACTTACAGTGGGAGTCGGAGTCTTCAGTCAATTTGCCAGAAAATATTGATGTGACGTTCACATCGTCTGACACTGATCAACAATCTCAATTAATGAAGAAAGTGATGGATCATGTGTTAGATAACGATGAAACTGAGGAGTTAAAGTCAGAGTCTATGTCAGAGTCAAAGTCTGAGTCCAGCACTCCGAGTCAAACTGAAAAACAGGGCAAAAGAGTTTATAATAAAGAATTCCTGTTATCAAAATCTAATTTGGATAACGAAACGTTTAAAGTTACATATACTTTGAATGATTCTGACAAATTATATTCTGATGAGGAATTTCCAATAAGAGGTGTCAAACCTGAGATGATCAAAAAGGTTTTCAAATTAACAGAAATTAATATTTCTGAAATAAAAGATGTAAATCTTACTGATAAACCTAAAAAATACACCTGAAGAGTTCAACAAAGAGAAAACAAGAAAAAAGGTTACAGTTCTGGTCCTGGTTATCGAAAGAAACCAAACCATAATGGTAATTTAAAAAAAAGGATTAGGTTTTATTCCACCAGAAAATTATAAAAATGAAAAATATGTTAGAGATTTTAAATCAAAGATGGTTTTTGTTTCTGGTATATCTTCTGAAGAAGAAAAAGAAAAATTATTCAGAAAACAGTCAAACAGAGATTTCCTTGCGAAGAAGCAAGAAGAGATGTAGACTGTTTATCAGAAGAAGGAGACTCGAACCTGTTTCAAATGTGGTAAAAGTGGTCATATTGCCATGAACTGTTCATAGGCAAATCAAGTCAAACAGGGAGTTTCTAAATTGAAAGAAAAAGTGATTGAGTGTGAACCACCAATTGAAAGAACTAAACTTTTCAAAAATTCAAAATTTGAAATTGGTGAATGTTCAAACAGATTTTACAAGAGGAGAGCTAATCCTGATAAACAAAAATGGGTTGTTAAGAAATCATATGATAGTTCTAGCAATGATTCTGATTCATCAAAATCAGAGGAGCTATCTTCTAGCGATGAATCTGATTCCACAAAGTCAGAGGAGCCACATGTTGAGGAAAAAGGTGAAAAATCAGTGCCGACTGTGGATGATGTGAATTATCCACCACTTCGGGCTGAAAATTTTAAGAAGAATATTGGTAAAGTTGAAATTTCAAACCAATTCTATTCTGATAAAAAGGTTTTTGATGTTGAAAAGGCCTTTAACCCCAAAGTGAAACACATATTTGGTAAAATGATTGACAGAAAAGTCAAAGGGGTTAAAGAGTTCTATGAGAAGAAAATGGGAGGAAAGAAACCGAGTGTTGGTAACTCGGTATCAACCAAGGCTGGTTAGGCTTGGGTGGATATAGTCTTTGATTAAAAACCTGACTTGCCGGAGCTCCCAAGTTGGTAATCGCGGAGCATGAATCGGCATCTTTATTGAAATGTTTTTTTTAAAATGGTTAAGTGTGACTTGCCGGAGCTCCCAGGTTGGTAAGAGTGGAGCAGGAATCGGCATCATTCTTTGTATAGGTTTGATTGTACATACCTACAAATGGTAATTGATTTGATCTTACAGGTAGTAAATCAGGTACATTAAGTTGTACTTGTTTTTCTACAAAAGTGGTATGGTTGGGTGGTAAACTTACAAGTGGTTGAAAAACAAGGTGATGAATTGATCCCCAAATCTACAAGTGGTTTGTAAAATCAACAAAACTTATTTTCTGAAAAAAACCATTTTGATTAAAACAAACTTAAGTGTTTTGAAATCATAATGGGAAAATGGTTTGTTGTAAGGGGGAGTTCTGATTGTTTATGCCGAGTGGATGGCAATTTGAAGCAATTCACAACAGTTGTCACTTTGATTGTATAGTTTGTTTTCAAGTTTCTTTAAATGTTTCTGAATTGGGAGTAAGAATTTCAGAAAATCCAAAAACATCAGAAAATTGAAAAAGTAAAAAACATGATAAAATTCAAAATTGAGTTTTGTTGTAAAAAGAGGAAATGATAGTACATCAGTGGACTATCACAACATGCTAAAGAATTGAAGAGTAAAAAATGTGATAAACAATCTCACTGCGGATGTGCCAGTAGGTTTTTACACATTCAGTAGGTTGTATTCGAGATATAAACCTTAATTTCAAACTTGTTTAACTCGTGGGTAACATTTCTTGGATATATGAGTAACCCCCGAAATCTTGTTTGAAAGGTCCCTCTTTCTGAGATACTAGGTCTTTATACTCAGTGATATCTGGGGTATTATCGCGGGACTTCTGATTTTGCGGAAGCAATGGCCTAGTCCCCGTATAATACTTTGCTTTTGCTTGAAATATAGCATCGCCCTCAGTACAAAAAATGATGAAACATTGAAAAATGCTAATCAAGATTCTCTAAAGGGAACACACCAAAAGTCGACCCGTCATCTCTCTGCTGAACGGAAGTTCTGACCTGAGCTCTCACAGTTTCGTATTTAACCCTTTAACAGATATCATCTAGGTATACTCACCTGTAAGACTGAATATTGGGTTCTGGATACGGGAGTATATTCAAGTGGTGGGACACGCGAATAAGTTTAAGTGCTTAAAACACTAATCTCGTATCTCGAAACAGTTGAACTTTGTGTGAAAATTTAAGTGGATCAGTATACTGACAATCTAGGTGAATTGTTTAGAACTTAAAATGTTTAAAGCTTAACGGTGTTAGTGATTTGTCTCAAAAACTGGTATGATCCTCTTACACAAACTCAAAAATATTGTCTGTAAATAGATCTTTATTGCATTTCATTTTAATCAAAATCCAAAAAGATTTTCA